>NC_136489.1:146221949-146291949 GCF_053919585.1 Euprymna scolopes
ATAACAGTCTTTAGTTTTCTTGTCCTTGGAATACAATTTGCTGAGTTATAGCAGCAGGGAACTTTGTTGATAAAGCATTTCCAGGGCCGCTGTGAAGAAGGTAGGCTCTCTCTACCGTGCTAGAAAACTACTAACACCGAAAGTATCCTGTACCACTATAAGGCTACCATTCGCCCATGTATGGAGTATTGCTGTCACATTTGGGCTGGTGCATCTGCCACTAGTCTCTCGCTCCTAGACAAGGTTCAAAAGAGAGTCACCAATTTGATAGGCCCTGAACTGGCATCTAAGCTTCAGTCTCTGTCCCATCGACGAAACGTTGCATCCCTCTGCCTGTTCTACAAGTATTTTAATGGTGAATGCTCTGGCGAACTGCAGACACTTATGCCCCCACGATGTAGACACCCTCGACAAACCCGACAGGTAGCTAAATCCCACCCCCCACACAATAGAGATCCCTAGATGTAAAATATCTTTCTACTCCAGTAGTTTCTTCCCCAGAACCGCTAGACTCTGGAATTCCCTGCTGGGTCCCTGCTTCCCCAACTGTACTGACATGCAGAAGTTCAAGTGTAACGTGAACCGACATCTTGCTGCCCAAATCCCAACATAGTGCCCCAGTAGTTGTTGCCCCTGATAGTAGCCCCCCTACACCAAAGTGGCAATGTGCCTTGTTTGGGGTGAAAATGTAATAAAAAAAAAAACTGTGTTGTTAATGGCATCAGCAGAAGCCAAACTTCACGTTGTAGGCATCCACAACAAAAGAGAAATTACGTTCAAACAAAACATGCTCCCATAGAGTTCAGTGAAAATTCTAAAAATTAGCCCCCCCCCCAAAAAAAAACAAGTTTTTAATCGGTTGCTTTAAAGCAATTAAAATCAATTTCTCTATATTTTGGTGGGGGATTAGGCTCTCCTCTTGTGATTTTAAACAAGCCTAAGCTCACTCCCCAATATTTTAGAATAAGTATTTAAAAATTTATTCTGATTTACAACACATAAAATCGATTGCTTTACGAATTTTTTAAAGTGAGGACGGTTAGTTTTCTTTGTCTAAAACTGTAAATAGGGGCTAAGCTCTCCCTTCATCCTATTTAAAAATAAACTGGTGGGGGTAGTTTCTCTCCACTGTAGTTTTAACTAGGAAAATAGCCTCACCCATACCAAATAATGAATCCAAAACATTAAAGTTTTTTTTTGTTGTGTTAAATAAACAATAACCTAATATCAATTAAAATGGATTGACAGTACTCCCACAATATTCACATTATTAACTTGATATCTTAACTTCAACATGTTCTCTTCGCTGCCAAGCACTTGATTCGTCCTTTTTATCATAGTCACTCCTCTCATATACAAATTATATTTTGAAACCAAACGCCACTATGATCTTTAATGATCATTTTATCTCATATAGACCTTACATCTCTAGTGCTTCATACACAGACTGACATACACAGACTGACACAGCTAACCCTCACTGCAGCACCAAACATAGCTAGCCCTTGATACAGGCTCAAACACAGCTAACCTTCACTACACGGCCATGTTGAGTGTCAGCAACGTGGTTAATATGGTACTGAGTTGAACCCAACTTACTTGTGTCAGGCAGGTGCAGAATGGTCAAGGGGTTACTGGTGACATATCAGACTCAATGATTTCCCTTAGCACATGCATGCTAGAAAGTGAGTTGGCGTGTTTTAGGTGTAAAGCCGGTTAACAAGAGTTACCCCCCACACATACACCCATATAATAGAAATGCACATGGGGATTTTTAGTAGAATAGAGAGAAGGGACAGTTGACTGAAATTAAAGTTAGTAGACAGTCAGACAAGTTAGTTTTGAGACCCAAAGTGTCAAAGGAAAGATGCATCGACAGAAATGCAAAAAAAAAAAAAAAGCTTGAGTCAAAAATGTTAGGTTCATTCATAGATGAAATAAAGAGATCCTCGCCAGAAAATCCATATTGTGCTTTTGTCTTAGATGCTCTTAACAGCTCATCGATCAGTGATGGAAAGAACTGCATCCTGGAAGACAAAAGAAACAAAAAAAGGTATGGTGAACTTTTAACATGTATGCACACACACACACACACACACACACACACACACACACACACACACACACACACACACACACACACACACACACAGATTTTAAAGATAGATACACAATTTTAGGGTCCTTAAAGGAGCTTGACCGCGTATATACATACCTGACTGTATAAATGTATATAAACTGTGTATAAAACTTGTATATAACTCCAATTTTTTCAATTTTGACCCTTTAGCAGTTATTTTTACCATATATATATATATATATATATATATATATATATATATATATATATGTTTTTCTGTTTTTTTTTGTTTTGTAGCTTAGTTTAGTTTCGTATATGCAAACATGTATAATAGTTCATAATTTATTGATGTTATTTTCATAATTATGTATACACAAATTAGAATTAATAAATTTACTAATTATTAAGTCGAACATTTTGGTAGAAGATTCATAAATTAATGTAGATTGTTGGTACGAATAGTTGGGTTTAATGACTTTGTTTGATAAAATTCAAAATGGCGTAATGAAAACATATTAAAGGTATTTGCAGCTTCTCTTCCAACTTTCGGATTTTAATCCTGTCAAATCACACTTCATTTCCTTATGACGGATTGATTGTTGCTATTTCTTCTGATGAGTTAGAGTCATAATAGATTCACTGATTGATATAATAATTAAGTGATTGATTTTGCGCTACAAAACAGATACTGTCCAGAATTATATATGCCAACTGAATTAAAGGAATAAATTATAAGATGGTCAACATCATGAATTTTGGAATATAGTTTTTTGTCATTTATTCTCTATATTGCTCTGTAATTACATTGAGCTTCTTAAATAAGGATTTGTATATATTATAAGAAAATATATTTCTACAGATATATATATATATATATATAAATAGAGAGAGAGAGAGAGAGAGAGAGAGAGAGAGAGAGAGAGAGAGAGAGAGATGGATATCATATTGATTTTAATTTTCGTTAGAGAACATAAAAGGAGTGAGAAACTGTTCAGTGAATTCATTTTATTATTAACTAGAAAAAAAAAATTTGGGGATTGGAACTGGTATTTTGTGTTTGTATGTATACACGCACATGCACACACTGGCCTAATTCCGTACGTATTCTGTTTATTTCTTTTTACTTGTCTTGTCATTTCCTTTCCATTTCTCACCAATTTTTAAATCATTACCAGCCACATGAATGACAGTTATCTGCTTTCTTTGCAAATGAAAAAAATAATGGGCTATATAATTTCCGATATTTTCTAAGAAACTGATGCAGACAAATTATAGGAGAAGGTAGAGGCTAGATGGCTTCAGCATTTTCATCAAAAAAGTTTGCCTTTCTTCTACTACTAAAACAAAATCTGAAAAATTGATCCATCCCTTGAGGCTCGCATTTACAAATATTCATGGGCTTAGATGATGTAGAATCTTACCTCTTAGTAAACTCCCTGGATATTTTGGCATTAAGTGAAGCAAACCTACACTCTTCAATCCCCTCTAATTGCTTTAACATGGCAGGATACCTCCCTCTCTGCCGTAAGGATTCGGATAGATATATGCACAGGCTTGGAGTCTATATTTGTAGCACTCTCCCCTTAACTAGAAAGCAATGTCTTGAATCAGATGAGCAAGCCTTTCGACTACTTTTTCATCACTGTGTTAGCTACTTATATTTTCTCTACCGTTCTTCCTTAAGTCAGAACTGTACCCTAATCGACCATGTCTCTGGTAATATAGATGAAGCACTCTCCTCAAATAGTAACGTTTGGTGACTTTAATGTCCACCATAAAAATTTACTTGGTTTGTCAGGTTGCACAAATGCAGCTGAATGCTCTACTTATAGCTTCTCTATAGCTAATTCCCTAACACAGACACTCATGTTCCTGACCCTCCTCCCAGATTGTGAACACCAGCAAGCTTAACTTCTAGATCTATTCCTTACCACATGACCCGAGGATTGTATGACTAATGCTCACAGTTCACTTGGAAATGCAGATCGACTAGTGGTATCAGTACCTACCTTAAGGTGATATCAGTGCCTAGTGGTATCAGTGCCTAGTGGTATCAGTGCCTACCTTAAGGTGAGGAGCCATTGCTCAAAACGACAAGGTACTACAAAAGGGTTGACTCGGAAGTCATCAGAGAACACATCAGAGATGCCTCATGAACCAATATCTTTTCTCTTCCTGCTGAACAGTGTGCCAATGAGATACGCAAATGGTGCAAGCAGGCATTGAAGCACATGTTCCCACATAAATTATAGCAAGACCCAAACACTCTTATGGTTCACTACTGATTGTGCATTTGCTATTGCACAAAGAAAGCATACATTCCACTGGTTCGTACGTCATAAGTCAAATAAAAATAGGCAGAAATTCATAGATGCTAGAAATCATTGTAAGAGAGAAATAGCCACGACCAAAAGAAGACATGCTGAAATAATTAGGGAACGCATAGAATCACAGAAGGTAGGAACTCTGGAAATTTAATAATAGTCTAGTGAATTAAGGACAATCAGTAATTTCTCTACTATCCTATAACCAGAAGATAGCTTGCATAACAACTGAGAAGGCAGAACTGCTAGTCCGGTGATTTGCCTCCAACTCCACCTTAGAGCCAACAAACAACTTCCTCCCAAATTTCCCTATGCGGACCGAAGCCGCACTTGATGATCTGAAAATAACCCTTTCTCTTATCTTCGATATCATAAAAACTTAGACACTTCCAAAGCATATGGACCTGATCTCATCCCGGCTATACTAATTAAAAAATACTCAGCTAAGCTAGTTCCTGTACTCTCCAAACTATACAACAAATACCTTGTTGAATCCTGCTTCTCTAATAGCTGGAAGATGGTCTCTGTGGTACCAGTGTAACAGAATTCTGGTGTAAGGACTGACCCTCTCAATTATTTCCCTATTAGTTTCCTTCGCCTCTTCGCTAAAAATCTTTGAGGCCTTAGTTAATCTAACAGTAGTCCACCACCTCGCAAAGCTAATCTTCTCTCTGACAAACAGTATAGATTAAGGTGATGTCGTTCTAGTGCAGATATTTTAACAGTCATCTCTGAATGCATATACCATGCACTGGATATAGCAGGCGAAGCCAGGGCTGTAGCTCTAGATGTATCCAAAGCCTTTGACAAAGTCTGGCATGAAAGGCTGCTAATGAAAATTAAATTGTATGGTATAACTGGACAAATACTAAATATAATTAGATCTTTCTTAGAACATAGGACCATCCAAGTTGTCATTGAAGGACGTATATACAAACAGCATAACATTAATATGAGAGTGCCTCGGGGGTCGATCCTTGGACCACTATTATTTCTTATATTCATTAACGACCTCCCTGATAATATTGTGTCCGAGATGGGTATATATATATTTATATTTTTTTTTTTACACAGTGATCACCACTTATCAAGGCCCGGAAGCCACTCAGGGATAAGGGTTATTGCAAGTAGATTACGTTAGTGTGGAGATTTGATGAAGTGTTTAATTAAGGGGGCGGTTCATTAGGAATTTGTTAACATTGGACTTGAAGACATCCAAGTTGTAGTCCGGTGGGAAGCAGGCAGACGGAACAGAGTTCCACAGGCGTGCAGTTCTAAGAAAGAAGCTTTGTTCATGGAATCCACGTTTTGATCTAGGCACAGATAAAGAGTGGGGGAAATTTTTCACAGTGGATTCGGCTAGACGGGTGTTTTTTGTGAAAGATTGGCGAGGGGGGGGGGACCAGAGATTGGAGTTCAGACGAGCACCTGCCATGGAAATAACGATAAAACAAGGATAGGCTCGCAACGTCTCTTCTGTGGGAGAGAGGTTGCAGGGTAGAGAAAAGGGCATCCCCCACTAAGCCACGAAGTCTATTTTGTACTCTGTCAAGGCAGGATAGGCTGTTTTTAGCAGCTCCTGCCCAGATATGGCAACAGTATTCCATATTTACTGATGATACAATGGTCTATAATATGCATGATGGAAGAACGGATGTATATAAATCTAAGTCAATGACAGAATTCTTAGAAAATGACTTCCAGACTGAAGTGAAATGGGGCCATAAATAGATGGTAACATTTAATGCTAATAAAACTAAGCTGCTCTCCTTTTACAATTACAAGAAACCTCTCCAACCACCAATATCCATGATAAATAACACCCTATCTGAGAATTCTTCCTTCAAACTTTTCGAATTAACATTCACAGGGAATATGAACTGGAACAAATACGTAGAGGACATTGCAAGAGTTGCTGCAAAGAAGGTGAGTTCCCTCTATCGAGCTAGAATATTACTCATACCTGAGAGTATCCCGTACCTCTACAAGGCCACTATTCGCTCATGCATGGAGTATTGTTGCCACATCTGGACTGGTGCATCTACTGCTAGTCTCTCCCTCTTGGATAGGGTTCTAAAAAGAATCTTCAATCTGTCCCACTTTGTCAACTAAGCTCCAACTTCTGTCCCATCACCGCAATGTTGTATCTCTGTGCTTGTTTTACAAGTATTTTAATGGAATGTGTTCTGATGAACTCGTTGCATTTGTGCCCCTTTGACGTACATATCCCTGACACTGTTGAGATCCCTAAATGTCAGAAAACTTTCTATTTTAATAGCTTTTTCCCTCAAACAGCTAGACTTTGAATTCTCATATTGCTACCTGCTTCCCTGACTGTATTAATATACAGAAGTTTAAATGTAATGTAAACTAACATCTTGTTAATCTTTCTTTATCATAGTCCCAAATAGTATCCCTTTACGTCCAAGTGGCGATATGCCTTGTTAGAGTAAAAAAAAAATCACTTCAGTTTTTGTACGAATAAATCTTATATATGTAAATTTTGTTTTATTTTTTCTTCAAATTCCATTCAAATGTGTATTTTATGCTGTAATTTTTAACAATTATAAGTAATAAACGTATGATTTTTTTTTATTTTCATAGTGACAGGACCGACCTTTGACTGAAGTGATATTTCACTAATGATCATATTTCACTAATGATCATATTTCACTAATGATCATATTTCCAAGTATTAGGTTGATGCAAAAGCTTTTGCTGATTAAAAATTTCATCTTAAAATGAAAAACTGCTTGTGAAAATATTTATAACAATAATAATAACTGTAACTTGATTCCATCTGTTAATGAGATTATAAATGACTCGCTTGTAAAATGCTTAAGGTTTTGATCGAACTAAATTGAATCAGATTCAATCTCCTCTTGTGATGTTAACCTAAGACCATCTACATGGTTTTGTGATACTCAAAATAATCACGTTGACACACTGGTTCCCGCTGGATCACCGAAGTTAAGCAATGTTGAACCTGGTCAGTACTAAATGGGTGACCATTTGTGACGTCCAGGTGCTGTATGTGCTCTCCGCTTATCTCGGCATTGTTTCCAATCGTCCTGGACTTCTCCTTGCCACTGGACTCAAACAGTGCCAATTCAGGAGAGGTGTGGTTGAGGATTGCGCAACCCTTGCCTCACAATTACATGTGCAGCTGCCCCTAAAGGGGGTATCCTTTGTCTTTCGAGACTGAACGGAGGCATCGCGATCACGAAATATGTATCTCATTTTAAAATTTAATAAACAACTTTATTTGTCATCTTCGTTTAGTTAATAATTTAGTTAATAATTTACTTAATAATTTAGTTAATAATGTTTAGTTAAAAATGAAGACAACGAAAAGAAATCTCATTTTAACATTTAATAAACAACTTTATTTGTCATCTTCGTTATTAAAAGAGAGAAACGGACTAGTATGAGAGTTCAGTGTTCGTACGCGCACATGTTTGTATAGTAGTCGTGAAGAGTTCTTTGTGTGGAGACGAAGATTAGATATCCGACAATTAGATATAGGTCAGGCTTGTTGAAGGAGAAGGAAAGAGACAGGCGTTCTTGTGTAGAGATAGAATTAACATCATGCTGGCGGATTGAAGAAGAGAACAGCTCAGTTCCGTTTACACGTGTTTATATAGCTAGTAGTCGCCGGAACAAAGGAAACCGGTTAAAAGAGAAAGAAAGGGCAAAGTCTTCAGTGTGTTTGTGTGTTGGCATGCGTGAGTGTGAGTTGTATGTTCTTTGGCATAACAAAGAATGTTCGTTTGGTTAGTCCTGTAGAATGATAAAGTTCGTGTGGCCACATCACGTGGAAATAAATGGTAGTTTGAAGAGAGCCATAGCTAGCTCGTAGTACTCACGTTCAGCCAGGGGGCTGAAGCCCAGGCGATGTGTGCTTCTGGGCAAAGCAACGAGAAAGAGGATTAAAGGTTTGTAATTTCGCCTTTTATATACTTGGTCACGTAAAGAACTGGCTTGTGATTGGATAAGCCAGGAGGAAATGGATTTCAAATCTTGAAGTTGTGAGAAGTAGCTCCTGCCTGTTTGTAGTAGGTGTCGGCTGCTACAAACGCTACACGAATTACAACTATCCATAAATGAAGGCAAACCTACATAAATCGTTTGTTAATCTACTGAATTTACTGTCACACGCAAACACATCGATAGCAGAATAAACATGTCTACTCACTTCTGACACAAACTAAATTCTACTTCTTTTCATTTGGAACATTTTATGAAACCTTGAACCTCATTCACTTCTAACTCTTTATTTCTTGTTGTTCTAACAAGTTGTCGATAAAGATTAAGATATTTTTGTATGGATTAACTTTTCTTTTTTTGATAAATTGCCTTTCTGTTTCTGAATTTTTGAGATGAGGATTGATTATGCATATTATTTGGATTCATCGGACTACTGTTCTCATCTTGAGTGTGATTTTCACAACGTTTCGGTCGATATAGCTTCAACCTTTTTCAGGTGTATCTTGCAGAACTCAGGAATGTTTCTGTTGAACTCGGGAATTTGGACGGAATTTCGAGCAGAACCCTTTATTTACTTCACGGTGGTCGTGTGTTCTTGTTCCATCAGTCATGACTGGACAGAGGTCCTAAGTAATTCACAATCATATTTTTCCCTGTATGCAAGTTCCCATGGCGCAGTGGTTAGAATACTTGAAAAAATCAATTTACCAAGTCTGAAAATTTTTCTTTTTTTTTTTTTTTTTTAGAATATACTTACTCCATTCCATTACCAAATATTCTAAAAAAAAAAAAAAAAAAAAATCCGACTTATACCCTTAAAAGATTAGTCTGAACAAAAAGCGCTTCAGGTGTATTTTAAACGATCTTGTTTTTAATCGACTTATTTATTTTACTGAATTGTACATTTGTTACGTGTAACTTCCCCCATTTTTTTTTCTTTTTCCTCACCCCATTTTCCATTTTATTTTAGTCGACTGAATCTTCGCTATGGTTCACTTCTTTACAATAGGCTTCTTATCATGGGGTCCTGATTTCGAATCTCGTTAGATTCAGCCACTCTGATGAGTCGTAGACGACGAAACTCGTGTTAGTGGATAATTATATTTTAAAAATAATATATATATGCCGCTCCCCATTTAGGGGGTACCAAATTGGTCAAAGGGAAAATTATTCCCAACTCGCATTTAGGTAAAAATGCACTTTCATATAAATAATTGAATTCGTTCAATGAGTATCGCTAACAAAGACAAATAAAAACATTTACATAAAAACGCGATACATTCAGTAGTCGAGCGAGGTGGTCCCATGGTAGAGGTTTAGGCTTCTTATCATGGGGTGCTGATTTCGAATCTCGCTAGATTCAGGCACTCTGATGAGTTGTAGACGACGAAAAACGTGTCAGTGGATAATTATATTTTAAAAATAATATATATATATATATATATATATATATATATATATATATATATAGGCTTTTGTATAAGCAATATCGCCTCAAGTGATTTCTAGTAACTGGCTGCTGACTGAAAAATGCTCATGAATGTGTAGTGACATATTAATGCTTATGTAAAATAAATAAAAAGTATCTTGCCCTACTTTGGCATTGAGTACTCTTGTATTAACCTCGTTAAAACTTCATTGGTTATTTTACCTCTGACAAATATTTATCTGGAATTATATATATATATATACACAGTAAAACTCCTTTAATTTGAACTTCCTCTAAAGTTGGACTTCCTCTCATTTGGACTCCCTCTCATTCGGACTTCTTCTAAACCTGGACTTTCTCTAAACTTGAACTGTTTCGTCATTGAAATTGTATTAGCTTATTTGATGCGGAGTTGCAGTAAAACTGTTTACAGATATTGCGCAGGAATGTTAATATTGGTACTATGTAATTAATGTAGATTAGCTATTGATAATTAATTTACACTAACTGTAATTTTTTTTTCAGATTGCTATATTTAAAATAGTGTAAAAAAACCCATCACAATGGCCTGCAACTCTAAAATCAGAGAATACATCTGGTCTAGAAAAAATTCTTGAAACCAAACAAAAAAATTCTTGAAACTGACCAACCACACTGTTCTTAAATCACTTAATGCAAATGATGTTGAAATGTGGGTGCAACAAGATGAGGAAACTACTGATCAATATCCTGAAGGCAGTAATGGTGATGAAAATAGCGACAGCCCCCATTCTCTTGACTCTAATGTAAACAACCAAGAACACTCTGATGAAGCAATATCATGGGATGATGCAGAAAAGTTTATGGAGACGGTTATACAATTTCTAGAAAAAGTCCTTACTTTAGTGACAACTATTTTTTGCAAGCAATGTCACCCCAAAGAGATATAATCATAAAGAAGCTACAGAACCAAAAAATTGTAGATTTTCGTGATCACTTACGGAATACAATGGCAACGCCCGAGAGCTCAATCGATGAAAATAGAAAGTGCAATGAGACTCATTTAATGGAAAAACTGTATTTTACATAAATGTATGATTTCTGTCGATGATAACTTAGATAATAAATACCAAACAAGTAAGAGTAGATTTAATTTATTTTCAATGTTTTTGTTCCTGGTAATAATATTTAACAATTCTTACTTGCAATATATCGTAAACTCAACTTAATATATACTTGAAGTATAATATAGCAATGAATTTCATTTACTATTTCTTAATTCTTAGAAAATTAAAGTTAACTGCAGCACATTTTTTATCACGAAACTTGAACAGCATCCTCTAATTTGAATGAAGCGGATGTTCAAATTATAGGAGTTATACTGTATATATATATATATATATATATATATATATATATATATATACTCCCGTAAATTCGTTTCTCTTTTGTGTGTATTGATATTCATATTAAAAACCCTCTTTTCTATTTATTTAAGAAGAAAATACAATTTTCTTATATATGGTTTCTGGAATCGCATTCACTAGCAAAAGATCTAGCTAATTTGCATATTCTTTTAAACATTCATTTTAATTAATTCCCTATTAGTTTTTTCAGTTTTCTTATGGAATGATCATCTTTAGTAAACTATTACGTGTAATTATATTCATGCAGATATTCTACATGATTTATACTTGCATAATATTTGCGTAAAAAGTGTGCAGTAAACACAAAATTATTTCCATATATATTTATCTAACGTATATATTTTTGTTTTTCTATCTATCTATCTATCTATCTATCTATCTATCTATATATATATCTATAAAAATGAACGTGTCTGTGTATCTGTGTATCTGTGTGTCTATTTGTCTGTGTACATTTCCCTATGCAATAATTCTGTCAATTTTTAGTCTATAGACTCGAAATTTGATATACAGGGTACTGAGATTTGGGAAAATCGATGTGATCGGTTGTCGGCCAGAAATTTGGCAATTAACGGATCAAAGTTCAACGATTTGACCTTTGAGAACTTTACCAAACTCCTCCGACAATTTTGGGTCTACGCACTTGAAATGTTAGATATAGGTTCCTTGGACACTATTTTGTGTCAGTCATCCCACCGCACCGCACCGCCTTCGTTTCTTACATGATGCGTTCGCGTGTGCACGCACGTAGTAAAGTGACTTGTCACATCGCGGAAGAATTTTTTAGCAGACAGTTGAAATAACAAGAAAGTTTAAAAAAAAAAAAAAAAAAAATGGGGTTACGTAATTTTTGATGCTTTTTAATTGATCTAAAGGTACTTGTATAGTTTAGTCAAGACATTAAAAAATGAAAATATCGAAAAAAGGTTATATTTCACGTATATGTTATGGAACGAAGTTCTCCGAAAAAAAATTTCACTTAATAGTAGTTTTTTTTTTTTTTTTTTTTTTTTTACAACGAAAAAACAATTTGTTATGATACCGAGCAAAAGGTTCGATTTTTAGGAAGAAAAGCTAGTTATTAAAAATGGGAAGGGAGTGTCGGCGTTTTACATTGAGTTATCTCCCCGTGTCATGTTGTTCAGCTCCAGCAAATTTCACAATGGCTGACTTCAACGCGCTCTCATAAGAACGTGTTTTTCCGCTGTAAAAAAACAAAAACAAACAAAAAAAAAACCTACTCGATTAAATTAAATGAATTTTTTTCCGGAGATCTTCAGTCCAAAACGGATACGTACAATATAACCTTTTTTCGATATTTTCATTTTTTAATGTCTTGACTAAACTGTACAAGTGCCGATCTAAAAAAATAAGTTTTCATGAGCGATTTACAAAAACATTTTTATCTTTTATTTTTATTTTATTATTTTTTTTGGAGGGGGTTTATTCAATTATAGAACTTGTACAACATTTAACAAGTGCTTCTACAATTTAATTTACCGTTTTTCCGCAAGTAATGCCCCCACCCCCAAATTTATACCGAGCAGAAGAACTGTTTAATTTTTCATAAAAATTCTGTTTACATTGGGAGGTGGCGGTGGAGGGGCAGGGGCAGGGGAGACGGGTGGTGGTGTGGCGCGTTACTTACGGAAAAATGGTAAATTAAACTGCAGAAGTACATGTTAAATGGCAGGATTGCAGTTTACAGGGAAATCAAGGGACGCAACTCCTGCCAAACTAAAAAGGACGCAAACAGAATCACCGGGGGGCACCTGTTTCAATTTTTAAATTACGAATTTTAACCGAACCTACTACACGTGGAATAATATAACAAGTTTTAAGATTTCTTTTGAATAGTTCATTTCTTTCTAATTCCTTTGTTTTTTATTCGTTTTACTTCTAAATTATTTTCTTCTTTAATTTTTTGTTTTTACAATCTTTTATTATACTTTTATTCTTTACGTTTTTATTTTTTTTACCAAAATGAGAACTACTATCGTTGACCACGTTATGTCTACGACTGAAGTGGAAGAGCAGAAGTGGACCTATGAGCATTTGTATAATTTGCTGCCACCAAATAACGAGGTACAGTTACAAACAGCGGCCTCATTGGGACTCATACCGAATAGGAGTTTCTGCAGCTCGTGTGAGAGAGATCGAATTCTCTATAAAAACGGAGCCAAAGGGGATGGTTTTGCGTGGAAGTGTCCTGTCTGTAAGAAGGGTGGTTTGCCAAGGATGGGTTCCTTCTTACAGTGAAGTCATCTGACAATAAAGCAGATTTTAGTTATTTTGCTCAGTTGGAGCATGGAGATGCCGCAGATTAAAATTAAACAGGAAGCAAGTGTGAGTAACCATACAATCGTAGATTGGATGTCATTCATAAGAGAAGTCTGTGAACAGGACATGCTGGACCATCCCATCATGTTAGGTGGGAGAGACGAACATTCGACACCTAAAGAAGTGGAGGTGGATGAGTCATATTTTTTCCGACGAAAGTATAATAGGGGACGTGTGAGGAAGGGCGTTTGGCTTTTTGGCGCAGTGGAAAGAGGCTCGAATTTGTGCAATTTCGCAATAGTGGAAAATAGGGATCGAGATACCCTGTTTCCAATCATAAATTCATGGTGCCTGCCAGGAACAAGAATTATTTCTGACGGTTGGGCGGCTTACCAAGGACTTGATCGACTCACTCAAGGAATTTATGAGCACGACACTGTCGTCCACGAAGACAACTTCGTTGATCCGTTGGACCCTTCAGTGCACACACAGACTATTGAAGGACTATAGTCACACGGCAAAAAACATATACGAAAGTTCGGGAATCGACAAAATATGTTCGGCTTGCATCTGATGGAATTTTTATGGCGAAAAAGAGAGAAGGGTGAATGTTTTCCACGAATCATCAGATGCATCCGCGAACAGTATTCGTTTTAAAAATTAACTGTTTAATAAAGTTCTATGTTCTTAAAATAATTCTATGTTCTTCAAATAATTCTTTCTTAAAATAATTCATAACTGTTTTTCGTTTTAAAAATTAACTGTTTAATAAAATTCTATGTTCTTCAAATAATTCTATGTTATTAAAATAATTCTTTCTTAAAATAATTTATAACTGTTTTATAAAGTTCTATGTTCTTCCTTTGTTAAAAAAATAACTTATTCAAACAGTTCATTTAAATTAACAAGAAAAAGAAAAATTGAAACAGGTGCCTCCCGGTGATTCTGTTTGCGTCCTTTTTAGTTTGGCAGGAGTTGCGTCCCTTGATTTCCCTGTAAACTGCAATCCTGCCTGTTAAATGTTGTACAAATTCTATAATTGAATAACCCCCCTAAAAAAAAATATATATATAAAAAATAATAAAAAATAAAAAAATAAAACTGTTTTTATAAACCGCTCGTGAAAACTTAATTTTTTAGATCAATTAAAAAGCATGAAAAAAAAAAAAAAAATGAACGAATCTCTTAGTAAACGAGAATTGCCTCCCTCTGCACAGTGACACATTGTAAAACAGCGTTGATGGAAGTGTATGTTTATATCTTTCAATAATGCTTTACGCGCGTGCACACACACACACACACACACACACACACACACACACACACACACACACACACACACACACACACACACACACACACACGGAATATGTGAATGTTTTAATCAGCAATAAATGAATTTGCAAAGTCAGTTAAATTTGAAAAAATAAAAAGTAAAAATCCAAATTAGTTTTTTGTTCGTTATATCCTTCTCTATTTTTGACTATGGGCTAAATAGTATTAGTACCTGTGTTTTTATAATGGGTCATTTCAATCTTGTTTTATGATTAGCTTTATTACCTTTGGCTGTTAGCAAAGAAAGAAAAGAAGAGAGAAAGAGAGAGAGGGTGAGAGAAAGAGTATCAAATAAGAGTGATTGGTCACACAATATAATGTGAGAGATAAACAAAAACTTAATAAGATACTTGTACATTACTGCTAATCAGAACAATCAAGACGGATTGAACCCCCCCCCCTCAACATAATTCAATCCCAAAGCAAGGAATATTTGAACAAGTATTCTAGGAACGATTTCATGATAATTTGTTGGTCTTTAAACTTTTCAGAATTATTTCTATAAGTAATGTCATTCAACCCAAGGGAAACCATAAGCTACAAATCCCGAATTGTCTCCCTTTAACTGCGTTAGTGGCTGAGCCTTCGATTAATTTCCATTCTATTTAGTTTGCTTTGATCACGTCTCCTCCATACTAGATGTTCAGAAAAGTATACTACTATTTAATTTGCTTAGGCTTATTTTATTCTTCTTAAACAAAAACTACTGATTTAATTACCTAAAAAGATACAAAAAAAAAAAAAAAAGGAAAAAATTTCACAGTATTTGGCTCCTGAAAGTCACAGATTAATTTGTAAAGGACCATCCATGGTTTTGGATTTGAGATTAATGGTTTATGGGTTATCCTTTTTTCTCCCAACTAACCCGATTTAGACGGAATACCTTTTTTTTTTACATAAGAAAACCACTAATTTAATTAATTACCCAAAAACTAATTTTCTAGAAAAAACAGTGTATGTTTATCTCAAACAGATATGTGACCTTCACAACGTTATGACTGACTATAGTTAGTGAGATATGTCGGAAATCACACTACTTTGAAATGGATGGTTTCATATTAATTTGTTTGTCTGCAACACCATTATATATATATATATATATATATATATATATATATATATATATATATATATATATATATACTTTTA
This sequence comes from Euprymna scolopes, assembly GCF_053919585.1. Classification (NCBI taxonomy): domain Eukaryota; kingdom Metazoa; phylum Mollusca; class Cephalopoda; order Sepiida; family Sepiolidae; genus Euprymna; species Euprymna scolopes. Next base: position 146,237,940 of record NC_136489.1, read on the forward strand.
ATTTTCTGTGATGTATATATATTGAGAATTTTATGTACAGTTTTCCAAAATCCGTTTTCACTTAATAAGAGCTTATTTCTTACCTGGAATAATGATCGTGTGAATATGTGTTAGAAATAGTGTTATTTTAAACAAATTCAACAATTCATATGAAATAGCATTTCACCTAAATGCTACACTGTGTTATATATTATGCTGTACTCAGAAAAATGACAACACTTGGATTTATAAAAATATAAATCAGATTTATTGTGAATGTTTGTGTTGGTGACGGCGAAATGGGAGAGGCTGATTTAGGTTGAGTGTTGGCTAACTGTGAGTGCTGAAATTCAGTCTCTCTCGCTGTTCACCAAAATAAACAACTGGTCCCAATTCCTTACAAGTCTTTTTTTTTTTTTTTAATGTGCTGTGATAGGAGAAAAAAAGGAATAGAAGCAATCTTAGTTTTCAGTTAAAAAAAAAATTCCCCAAGCTTTTCCATATATGGGTAGACACTCCAATATCATGACTCTCCATTCATTCGCAGTAACCATGCCACAATTTTTAAAACTGACATCAGATAAATGATATTCGATCAATACTACATGTGATTCTGCTCAAATCTAAATTTCAGAATTTTGTAATTTTATTATCAATTTCAACATTTGTTTAACATAGGAAGCTGATACTATATGCCACACATGTTGTTTATTTTCTGACCAGAAAGAGAAATAAACCAAGTTTTTCTCTTTTTCTCTCTCTGTTCTTTTTTATTTATTAAATTTTAGGATGATGAATACTGTAACTCGACAAGTTGTATCAGATATAATTCCTAATCCTTACTTATTGTTCTTACTATAATCGTTATGAACTACACACCCTTTGTTTATCTGAATAGTGACCATTAGAGCTTGTGTAAAAAGCTTTCTCCAGGTGTTATCCTCACACGGCACCATGACATAAGAACTACTAGTTGTTACCCCTATCCATGATCTCTGATCTATACTTACTGCAATAGAGACTTGGCAGTTCTTTTTCATCTCTGCCAGATTATGCCAGAAAAACGACATCTCACACGACTCTAGAACTTATAGGGTAGACAAGACTGGAGACTTTGCATAGCTTACTAATGCCGCCTTGGCATGATCCAGTAGCTATGTTAAAGTCCAGCAATCATTTCTGACTCTAATTCGAACTTAGCTGACAGTTTGGATTCACTCTTCATGCCAGGTCATGTGGGTTATGGGAGCAGAAAGTTTAAAATACTATAAATTATGTGAGTGATCCCTATCCAACAACGAGACATCTACAGCAACCACAGCAGATCTTGAGTTAAAAAATGTAGTATAATGCAGGATCCTATAGTAATGCCATATATCTCTATCTGGATTTCTTGCTTGAAGTTATCTGGGAGCGCTTGAGTTATGCTGTGTAGCAGCTTCTTAAAATCGTGTGCAGTAATTATTCTGGGTGACAAATGACGAACTGACAATAAATTGAGTTGTAGCTTCAAATAGCTCAATAACATGTGAACATCCAGGAAATATTTCCTCAGCATACCCACCATAATTTTATACAGCCAATATCTCTGGGTAAAGATCTCTAGTCTGGATACCTGCCTGTTTAGCCTTTGTGTTGCATTTGTCATTGAAACCACAATGCTCTTCAGACTCAAGATAAGCTCATTTATCTGTTGTCTGAAACCTCATACCTTGTTCATAATCAAAATACTATCCTCTACCACATGCAGCATCTATTCCTGCATATTCGTTTATTGTTTTAGTGTTTTTGGATTACTTGGAGGTCACCCTCTGTTGTTACTCCAAAAAGGTAGCTTAAAACATTCCCTACAAATGACAATATAGCACACTTTGATCTGTTGGCCATTGACCTATAGTCTTCATATTTGGATCGTAAGTGTTGACGTTTCTTTTTAATTTCCGTAAACTCTTCATTTACATTATTAATCAGGCTCTCAAACGTGACGTCTCCAATGAACACCTATGGAGAAAGCCTCTCTAGACATACGACCTGGTTTTTAATTGTTTAGTTCCAGCATAACGATAGCGCAGAGAAAGCTCGCAATGCCTCTGTATGAAAGAGGTTGCAGGGAAGAGAAAAGGGAATTATCCACTAAGTTTCGAAGCCAGTTTGGAACTCTGTGATGGCAGGATAGGATGCTCCGAGCAGCTCTTGCTCAGATGTGGCAACAGTACTTCATTCTAGAAGGTAGTTGGCTCTTATACAGGCAGAGGATAGCATTGGCAGTGAGATATCTACTGGAGTAGTAGAATGATCGAACAATTTTTCCAGCGATCTTGGCAACAGATTTGATGTATGTGTTCCATTTCAGATCAGAAGTGAAGGTCAGTTTCAGGAGCTTTCCAAAACATGGAGTCTCCCAAAGGCGAGACCCATTCATATCAATCGAAGCCAGGTGGGGGAGGGGGTTAACGCATTCATGATGGAAAGAGAGAGGCTTGGTTTTAGATGCATTAAATTAACCTGCCACCTTTTCCCCCATTGCACCATGTACCCAAGAATTAGAGATATCTTAGTTATTGTCGGTCTTGGAAGTGCTGCTATAGATTGCGATGTCGTCTGCATAAATGTCTACGAATGATCTAAGAATGTAATTTGGGAGATTATTGATGAAGATCAGGAAGAGAGTTGGGCTCAGAATGGAACTCTGGGACGCTGGCATTGATACTATGAGCTGATTTCTGCTCATCGACTACTATTCTTATAAGTTTATCAGAAAGAAAGGATTTAATAATTAAGAGGACATTTCCAGCTATTCCGCAGCTGGAAATCTTAATCTTATGCCATATCCTATCAAAAGCCTTTGATATGTCAAGAGCAATTGCCTTAGAAACCAACTACAAAGTGTGACAAGAAATCTGTGTAAACATTATCTTTACCTTTAAGGTGTTGTATGGTGAAATTGTAATCAACTATACTTAAAGTCCATGTGACCATTTGATTGCACCACAAAAAGTTCAATAACTAGGACGAATTATTCTAATTGTTTTTTTTTCTCAATTCATTTTGGATTATTGAGTCTGGGTACACTCAACCTTGATTATTCAACACATGGGAATAATTTTTCGCATCACCGTGATTTAAAATATAATTATCCAAGGATATGTGTTTTATCGTCTTATGACTCATCATATATATATATATATATATATATAATAGATACACATATACATGCACACACATATACATGCACACACATATACACGCAACCATGAATGCATTCCATGTATATTTTAGGTATTTTAAGAATGATTGGTGATGTAGCAAACTTAAAATCGGCATTGTATTTTGTAATTATTATTTTTTTTTTACTTTTTGATAATTCGAGCAGTCATCACTTTTACAACTGCCACATCCTTAATAACTAAATTTAATTTCGTTAAAAACTGGTGGAGACATTGGAAGGAAAAGAAGCACTCAAATTCAATTTCTAGATTATTGAGAAATCGAACTTAATATAAATCTAACTGTGGTTCTTCCATCATCATCATCATCATCATCATCATCATCATCATCATCATCATCGTCGTCGTCGTTGTCATCGTCGTCGTCATCATCATCGTCGTCATCGTCATCATCGTCATCATCATCATCTTCTTCTTCTTCTTCTTCTTCTTCTTTGGTTTAACATCCATCCGTTTTACATGCTGGCATGTGTTGGACAGTTTTTAGAAATTGACTTTCAAACTAACCTATCTCTGGCCAGGTCTTTATTTATTCCTTTTCCACTCAAGTCTATTTTTTTATCCCATGTTTTTCTTGATTTTCTCCTTTGAACTTAGTAGCATATAATGCTACTAAACCTTATCTCTAGAATCCTTTAAAGAGATCACGATATGGTGATTGCAGAGAATGAATCATGACTGTATCATGGATAAATACGTGAGTGCACATCTTTCATTGCTTAGATTTATTTTACTTTTTTTGTTTTACATAGGCATCACCACTTATCAAGGCCAAGAGGCCACTCGAGGATAAGGGTTAAAGAGTGTACAGTAGAAATTGGACAATATAGTAATTGCTAGTAATGGAAATTCGGTAAATTTGTTAACTCATATGGAACGGCTCATCAAAAACTTGTTTACGTTAGACAACCATATTGTAGTCAGGAAAACGGAAGACAATTCCATAGGCGTGCAGTTCTAAGAAAGAAGCTTTGTTCATGGAATCTACGTTTAGGTTTAGGCACAGATAAAGAGTGGGGGAAATTAGTGATAGTGTTTTCTGCTAGACGGATGTGCATATGGTACATATGGTTTTGTATTTTTATTTTCCCCTGATCACCAATATGCCAACTTGGCCATTTTTGCGGTCAGTTTGTTGACGGTTTTGAGCAAGTCAGGGTTAAAACAAAAAAACAAAAAAAAAAAACAAAAAAATTAAATTAAAAACAATAAATAAAAATAAACTTAACTTTTCCACATCTACTAATTCCAGAATTCTCATTTATTCTTTCAATGTGGCCATACAACCGAACTCTTTTGCTCCTACCTTGATTGACAGTGTTCATTAGTAGTGGCTGAAGTTTCCATAACTTACTCCATCCATTCTTAATTCTTGCAATTACACAAACACCTGTTATGATTAAAACTGTAAAGGATCAGAAATTTAATTTAATCTTTTCAGGAAAGACAAATAAATAAAGCAACAAACGAAATGGTATTATAAGTATTTTTAATATCTTATAAATCTTGCTTTGGGAAAGCACCCATACCATTTAAGGAAATATTAAGGGATTGCAGTAATTTTCCAATTTTACTCAAATCCATATCCAAATTAAGTGTCTTTGCGAATTGTAATGCCATTCCAAGTAAGTCTTGTCCTGTTATAGTATCTTCTGAAGATTTTGCTTGTTGTTTCTTTGATTTCGATTTTGATTTCACGCTTGAAACTGAAAAAAAAAATCTCTGTAATAATTTTTTGTTTTATGATCACAGATAATTAAATATAATCTTTCTCCATCTCTCCTAAATACTAACTCAGTCTGATAATACTAAGCTAGCAGTGACAATAGATGCATTAATATAGAATATCAAATATAGATTTAATTATGTGAGATGTTAAATGTGATATGAAAATAGGGAGTTTGAGAAGAAACCAGCGATGAAAGAAGTGAGGAAGACAAAAAAAAGAAGAGAATGAACAAAAAAAGGAAATCTTTAGTTTTTAATGTTGATTTGTTGACACATTGGTATTGGAGAAATTAATTTTTCTTCGAGTTATATCGAATTCATTCTTTAGGATCTTTTTTCGTAATGTTTCTGAAATATTAATTTTTCTTTTTTTATTGTTACAATTTACGATGCTTTATTTAAAAAAAAAACAAAAAAACAAAAATAAATTCATTCATTTTTTTTAACCACTGAAAATCATAAACCGTAAAGATGTTTTTTGTTTAAATAAAATAATACATTTCTAATAATATTCAAATAAAAATAATAAGTTCATTATATTCTGTGATCATTATTTGATAAATACTGAAAATGTGATTAAAATTAGTTCGTTTCCTGATTTTTGGTGAATTTTTAAGTAAAGGGAAGGTCAAAATGCTTATACATTTTGAGCATCGGCATTCATTTTGCACGTAAACATCAGTGTAAATTTTTTTTATAATTTAGAAAATTAAAAACAATAGAAAGAAAAAAATTGATGTCCCGAATCATTGAGGAAACAAATAATTTTAAAAATAGGATAATTTCTAACAATAAATTTAAAGAAGTATGAGTGGAAAAAATGGCAAAAGAAAAAAAATGATAAATCTATCTATATATCTAGAAAAGTGAAAATGTGTGTGTGTGTGTCTGTCTGTGTACTCTTCTCTACGAAATAACTCTGTCAGTTTTCGGTCTACAGACTCGAGATTTAACATAAGGGGTATTGAGATTTAAGAAAATATTTTTAATCGGTTTTCGGTCAGAAATTTGGCTGTCAGGGGGTCAAAGTTTAACGATTTGACCTTTTAAAACTCTACCAAACTCCTCCGCCAATTTTGGGTCTAAACACTTGAAATTTTAGATATAGGTTACTTGGACATGTATTTAACTTTATAATTTGCTTTGAGCCCAAAACAATAAATGTTAAGGGTCATAATTGGGGTCAAAATTAAAAAAAAATTGACCTCTGCGGTGTCTGCCAAATTGCTCAGTCAAGTTTTTGTCTAAACATTTGAAATTTTACATAAAGTGTATTCAGACATAGGGCAAGCTTTTTAATCGTTTTTTTTTTTTTTGCTGTAAATGTGGCTTCCAAGGGGTCTAGCAAACTATTCAGCCAATTTTGGGGTTAAACATTTGAAAATTTACATAGAGGGTATTCAAACATGTAGCAAGCTTTTAAATCAGTTTTTGGGCGAAATATTTGCTGCCAAGAGGTCCAAGTTGAAAAAAGTTGACCTTTGCAGACTCTTTCAAATTTCTCCGCCAATTTTGGATCTAAACACTTGAACCTTTAGATGTAGGTTACCTGGACATGAGTCAAACTTTTCAATATATATGAACAGTACACAGGGCCCGAGCAAAGCCGGACTGAATTGCTAGTAAATAAATAAAATGTATGTTTATAAATTTTATTAGTAAATAATCAATTTCTTTCACATTTTAATTCTATTTAATCATTAATAAATAATTGCTTTAATGAATAAAACATTTTAGAATAAATCAAGTATAACTGACTTTTTGAACAACATTTAAAAATTTTTTATTTCAAATTCTAAGGAAAAACATTTGTAAACATACATCATAAATATTTGTAGAGTATTAGTGAATAAAAAAATTTATGCGAAGTGAAATTATTTTAGAGAAAAATAAATACATTCTTACTTGTGTATATTCAAAACTATTTTAATTAAATAAGCTCTTCTTTTTTTATTACAATAAACTTAAACTAATTAAACGAAATTATTGCAATTACCGTGATTCGTACTTTTGTGAAAATCTGTGGCCATTTGTGTCTACACGAATGAAGACATTTCTTTGAACAAAAATCACTTTTTAAAAAAAAATAAATAACTAAGCAATGTTTAATTTGAAAAGTATGTACAATTTCTTTAATTCGGTATTTTAAGATTATAATTTACTAATTATCGTTGAAATAATTTCAGAAAACTGATAGTTATTTTTCCAGAGAGAAAGTAATTAATTTGGACTTGAAATTCGATTGAATTTTTGTCATTTTTTCCCACATTTACCGCAGTATTATGTTTTTAACGCGTAAATATACATTTTTTCTTTGTGGGGATTAACTTTGATTTTTTATTATTCAAGCGCAATTAAAATTTAAACGTAAATTAAAAAAATATATGATAAACGCCTTTTAAGAAGCATAGGCGTGTGTTTTTTCGGCTAGTATAAAAAGATTGAAGCTAATTTTTCATGATACTTACCACTGAGCAAGACAGCACATAAAAGCAATAAAGTCAAAGTAAACTTCATCTTGAGATTAAAGCCTGAAAAATCCAAAATGAATTCTTGTTAATATATAAAGATAAGATAATTTTGTTAATATATAAAGATACTAGTTTTTTTTAAAACGTTGTGCTATTTTAAGGCTTTGAAATTTCTTCGAACAATTAGTCCAAGGGAGATTGAAAATTTAACTTTCGGTGCGAATATTTCTAATTTTGACTTGTGTATAGCAAATTATGTAAATGTGAGACCATTTTTTCTTTTTCTTGTTTTTGTTACATTTCTTTTTCACTGTAATATTAAAACTTTGTTTAAATATATGGTCTCTAACAATGAAATGGCCGTTGAGAAGCAATTCTGCTGGACACGATTGTTTAAGCCTTGTTGGAATCAAAATCAATTTATCATTGCTCAATAGTAGAATGTTTGAATCTAAAAACTGAATACCTATGTATTCTTAAACCTAATCATGAAAACAGACTCAATACACATAGTGGGAGAGAGAGAGAGAGAGAGAGAGAGAGAGAGAGAGAGAGAGAGAGAGAGAGAGAGAGAGAGAGAGAGAGAGAGAGAGAGTTGCTTTTTTAAAATGAAATTATACGGTTGATTTTTTTCAAATAAAATTATACAGTTGATTATTTTCAAATAAAATTATGCAGCTGATTTTTTTAGAAAAAAAATTATGCAGCTGATTTTTTTAGAAAAAAAATTATACAGTGGATTTTTTTAGAAAAAAAATTATACAGTGGATTTTTTTAGAAAAGAAATTATACAGTGGATTTTTTTAGAAAAAAAATTATACAGTGGATTTTTTTAGAAAAAAAAATATACAGTGGATTTTTTTAGAAAAAAAATTATACAGTGGATTTTTTTATATAAAATGATGAAGTTTATTATTTAAAATAAAATTATGCAGTTGAATATTCTCAAATAAAATTATGCAGTTGACTTTTTCAAATAAAATTACGCATATGATTTTTCAAATAAAATTATGCATATGATTTTTCAAATAAAATTACACAGTTGATTTTTTTTTAAAATAAAATTATACAGTTGATTTTTTCAGATAAAATTGTACAGTTAATTTTTTTCAAATAACATCTTACAGTTGATTTTTTTCAAATAAAATTATACAATTGATTTTTTGCAGATAAAATTATACAGTTGATTTTTTTCAAATAAAATTATAGTTTATTTTTCGAATAAATTATACTGTTGATTTTTTTCAACTAAGATTATTACTTGATTTTTTAAATAAAATTATGCAGTTGATTTTTTAAAATTAAATTATACAGTTGATTTTCAAATAAAATTATACAGTTGATTTTTTCAAATAAAATTATATGGTTGATTTTTCAAATAAATTATACAGTTGATTTTTTCAAATAAAATTGTACAGTTGGTTTTTTTCTCAAATATAATTATACGGTTGATTCTTTCAAATAAAATTATACAGCTGATTTTTTTCAGATAAAATTTTGCAGTTGATTTTTTCAAATAAAATTATTACAGTTGAATTTTTTCTCAAATAAAATTATTACAGTTGAATTTTTCTCAAATAAAATTATACAGTTGATTTTTTTCAAATAAAATTATACAGTTGATTTTTTCAAATAACATTTTACAGTTCATTTTTTCAAATAAAATTATACAAAAGACTTTTTCAAATAAAATTATACAGTTGATCTTTTTCAAATAAAATTATAGAGTTGATTTCTCGAATAAAATTATACTGTTGATTTTTTCAACTAAAATTATAACTTGATTTTTTAAATAAAATTATACAGTTGGATTTTTCAAATAAAATTATACAGTTGATTTTTCCTATAAAATCATACAGTTGATTTTTCAAATAAAATTATGCAGTTGTTTTTTGTCAAATAAAATTTTGCACTTGATTTTTCAAATAAAATTATGCAGCTGATTTTTTAAAAATAATATTTTAAAGTTTTTTATAGTCATCTTTAACATGTGTAAAGTCGACAATTTGTATTTGTTGTTTAGTAACTAAAAGCATTTTCTTATCAATTGTGATAGATACGTGGAAAATATTCAATCTCTGGCCCTAAACGTAAGAGAACATTTTTTTTCGTTTAAAAGAAGGTGAGGCAATTAATCATTCTTACACAAACGAAAGCTTGAAGTTTTGCAGTTGTCTTTTCTTGTTTTTGTAAGAAATGGCTGATTTTTCTAAGTTTCTGTTCAAACTTTAAGCTTTTCAAAAACTAAACTGCCGGTTCTTATTATTATCAGGTTGAGATTTTATCATTTGGGAACAAAATTAATACTAAGTTAAAATGTTGTATTTGAAAAGCGCATCATTTAATGATTTAAATTGCTATTCGTATCAGAATGAGAGTTTAGTTACTAATCCATCTGCTTACCGACATGATCCATTGTGCTTTATTAGCAATAGACATTTTAATAATAATAATAATAATAATAATAATAATAATAATAATATGAAGAAAATCAAATATGGTACCAATAATTATAGGAGCACTAGAAGCAGTCTTAAAAAACTTGGAAAAAAAGACTAGGCAAAATCGGAATCAAGAGAAAGATTGACATTATATAACAAACAGTAATGCTGAAACAGTAAAAATTTTAAGGAAAACCTTTGAATGCGGAATTAATCCACATGAGCTATAATTGCTCATTGGCAACTTAGAAGTAAAATAAACAGATAGAGGAACGCCATATAAAGCCAAGAAAACTGAAATCGCAAAATTGTAAGTTAATTACTCCCCCCTCCAAAGAAGAGTGCAATGTTGGCATCGACTGGCACCACACCAACTAAGCAGACCTCTAATGAATGAGTGTGAAAAGAACTGGAATATTGGGGAGGCTTATTGCCAAATTCCAGTGAAGACTAAGAGTCATTACCAGCAAGAAGTCAATGGTCAATGGCTATTGCGCTAACACAAATTCATTTGCAAAGGTTATCAAAAGAGGTGGAGAGTACTGGAAATTGGGGGAAACTTGTTGTCACCCAGACTGCAGGAAGTACCACCGGTTGTCATCAGTAAGCAATCTCTGGTAATGACCCGTATAAGAAATGCTAGTGAGCAAAAGTACATAATGAAGACCACGGAAAGGCTAATTATTGCAGCAAGAAACACTGAAAAAATGAACAAGGCAGAAAATAGAGAAACAAAGGATAAAACGAGAAAATAAGATGGAGGAGAAACAGCTATGCAGACGATTTATAAGACGGACGCTTTATAAGGATAACAAAAGATGAGCCTAACGAAAACATTTGGACATGGCTACGAAATAATAATAACAAATAATAAGAGAAATTCCATGATAATTTCTACAGCAACCTGGATATTATGATGATGATGATGATGATGATGATGATGATGATGATGATGATGATGATGATGATATTCATTTAGAAATAATAAATGTGTATTGTGGTTAATAACATTAAGAAAGAATGACTCTTTCTTCTTCCATAAACAAAATTGTTAACTAAATATTTTAAAATAAGACGAACGTGTCTCTTACTTATTTATTTAAAATTGTAGAAATTTAATTCTTTTTAGGACAATCAAGATTCTCTATCTTTCTTACCGTAAAAATAATTGTTAGTTAAATATTCTTCAAATCAATTAAAACTAATATCACTTTTTGAAATGCATTTATTTAAAATTGTTTTAATCGATTGTATAACATAATTTGATTTTGGAACAATTCATTTTAAAATGGGCAAAATCGATTTTTTTTGCCTTAGTGACATCAGATTAATAATCAACCATCATTTCTGCTAATTGGACGATCTCATTTTTTTTAAATGTGTGTAAAAGGTGATAACGTACAAGCGAACATGGAATGCTTTGTGTAATGATAAGAACATGATAAGAAAACAAATGTTTCAAATGGTAAGTTTTACTGTCTCAACAGTTAACAGATTAAGAAGATAGAAAAACGAAATGCTTGTAACTTGCCAGAGAACTGAAATCAATATGGGACATATAAGTGTTAATACCAATAATTGTAGAAGCACTAAGAACAAGTACTACCCCCCCCCCAAAAAAAAAAAACTGTAAAAAGACTAGGAGAAAATGGAATCAAAGGGAAAATTAACAACATACAATGATAAAAACCGCTGAAATCATCAGGAACATCCTTGAATGCGGAAATCAACTCATATAACCATCTACATTTAAATTAAAATAGAAATAGAACAATATCATAGAAAGAACATTGCATGAGACCAAAGAAACTGAAACTTTCGAACTAAACCAATGAAAACCATGCAAACACCGTATACATGTGTGTGAGGCTGATAATATGCAAAATCATCATTAATGGTTAAGGAGGATGGAAAGATCGAGACGTGAGAACATTGGAACCTTGAAAATGCTCATTGCCACTCAAATTTCAGAGAAAACCAATGGTCGCTGTCATCAAGAAAACAATAGTAAATAGCTGTTGCGATAACACAAAGTGACTTGCAACGGTTATTAGAAAAAGGCAGAGAGTATTAGAAAACTGGAGAAAATTATTGTCATTCACACTCCAAGGAGCACCACTGGTTATTTTCAGTGAACAATCACTGGAAACTCCTAGTGAGTAAATAATAACAACAACGACGACGACGACGACGACGACGACGACGACGACGACGATGACGACGACGACAACAACAACAACAACAACAACAATAATAATAATAATAATAATAATAATAATAATAATAATAATAATAATAATAATCCCATAATGTTATTCCCCCCACACGCACACAAAAAAAGGAAGAAAAAATTGTGGCATTGTCATCTGTTGGTACAATAAATAAATAAATAATCGTAAAGAGTGAAGGATGATTGAAAGACTGATGAATAAGAGCACCATCCTGACCTCCACTGGAATGGCACAGAGAGTACTGGGATCCTGAGGAGGCTTGTCACTCAAATTCCTGAGAAAGCCAATAGCTAATTTATAGTAAACAGCTGCTACAAAAGCATAAAGTGATTTAAAACTGGTATTGAAAAAAGCCGAGAGGGCGGGAAATCTGTGGAGACGTATTGTCACTCAGATTCTAGAGAATGTCATGTGTTGTTTTCAATGAGCAATCACTAATAATGACTTGTGTACGAACTTCTAGTGAGTAAGAAATGAAAGTTTAGTAAAGGATATTAAGTGAAGTTACGTTTGTTTTAGATGCAAATGATAGAAGTGAAACTTGGAAGAAGAAATTAATTTATACCAAATAAAAATTAAAAATAAAATAAGTGTAAAATAAATATTAAAAAAAGGAAGAAAAAAAAAGCAAACGAAAAATAATTGTCCAAATTGAACTTACAATTTGAAACCACACGAATTTCAATATGGCGCCCAGCGGACAATACTTTCTCTTCTCTTACAGATCAGCGTTTGAACAACCCAACGTGTCTTTCTGTATTTATGTCATCTCAGAAAAATTGTTATGACAATTTCGATGAAGTGAATTGTTAACGCAGTTGACACTCATCACCTTTGAGTGGAACGTGCATGTAGATATTAATGACACGTTGGCTAACATTTTTCTTATAGTGATTTATAAATGATTGAGTCAAACCAGACGGTGTGTGTGTGTGTGTGTGTGTGTAATGTGTGTTTAATATAAAAGAAATGACCAGAGTGCTCAATAACGTGTGTGAAAGCATATATGTTTATTGCATAAATAAAACAATACATTAGTTCGATCATTCAAACACTAAAATTCATCTTTTAGGGCAACAAAGAGCAGATGTATTCATTCTTCATTCAATGTACTAATACAGAATCTAATGTATTGAATCATCATCGACTGAAGAATGGATGCATTTGGTATCTTTACATCTAAAAGCTGAATTTTTAGTGTTCCCATGAAATCTAATGTATCAATAAATGATCAAACTAATGTAGAGTATATATATATATATATATATATATATATATATATATATATAGAGAGAGAGAGAGAGAGAGAGAGAGAGAGGGGGGGGGATAAAAAACGGAACAAACCAAGTTATATTTGTATCTCACTATTTTGTCGGAATACTATTTCCAATATATATATATATATATATATATATATATATATATATATATATATATATATGATTATTTTTATTTATTTATTTTTGTAATTATCGTAAACTATATATATATATATGTGTCAGTGGCGTACCTATGTAAAATGGCGCCCATGGCAAAGTTTGAATGTGCGCCCCTTCTTAATAATTTATACCTTAGATATACCTAACCTACATAATATTATAATACAGGCACAATTTTAACGAAAGATAAACCATGAAATGAATGTTTTAATAAAATAATTATATGGTTATTCTTGCTTTAAGAAATAAAATTCTAAATTATCCAAAAAGAAAGGACTACAACATACTTCATTTATTTTTATTATGAAGAAATTGAAGGATAACATACCACAATAAACCTCAATAAATCCGGCCTTTTTTGTTTCAATAATAACATTCTAAAATAACACTTTTCGTGCCTTTATGGAAGCAAATTCGTCTATGATTTTATCAAAGTTAGTTTTCTCTAATTCTTCCCTTTCTATACTCATCAAAGCTAGATCACACAATCTGTCCTGACTCATTGAGGCTCGGAGACATGAAAGAATTAGTTTCAGTTTACTGAAACTTCGCTCGCAGCTTGCAATAGATACTGCCATTGTCAACATTATTTGCAAAGCAATTCGAAGATTGGGAAATACGCTCTCATCACCATATTCAACTATGAATGTCAGAAGGTCTTCAGGACGTGATAACTTTAAGTTGGCACGACTTGATATCAACATTTTGCAATCAATAATCTCCTCATATAATTGCTTGCCATCTATGTCTGAACTGTACACAGCTCCTAAATTTTCACACATAGACTCTAATTGTTCACAGTCAGATGAGTCAGGACCGTAACAAAGGCCTTGGACATCCAACAGAAAGCCAAATTTGGAATCGATGTCAAATAACCGGGAGAATCGATCATCCATCTCTTTGTGCAGGCGGTCTAGAGCTCCCTTCATGACTCGTTTCATTTCATCTGTTCTTGATAACCCGGCATCTCGTGCATTTTCACCAGTCATTCTTGTTTTTCCCCTTGTCCTTCTTTTGATTTCAACGTCCCATTTTTCACAAAGGTTCTTGCCATCTTCCAAGCATTCATCAACTAAATTTTCTCTTGCATCATTGAAATGATCTCTTAGGCCTTTTATGATGTCTAGGGCAGCATTGTGAAAATTCATTGTCTTGTCTTGCAATCGTTTTTGCACTCTATCTATTGGCGTAAGTATTTTGTGCCAAAAACCCAACAATGTTAGAAACTCGTATGTTAGTATGCGATTTACTAGTTGTTTAGCGTCACTCTGGGTATCAATTGTTTGGCTGACATCTTCTATCATGCTGTCTAGTACATCAACGATTTTGTCAAAATACATTTGTACAGGCTTCAATGCTTCTGTTCTAGAACTCCAACGGCTTTCTGCTTCAGCCCTTAAAACCAGTGGGACAGCATCTTTTAATTTCTCCCACCGCTGTGTGGAACGGGAAAAGAAGCTATACAATGAGTCAATAACTCCAAAGAGCGAGACCATTTCTGTGTCTTGCCTGGCTGCCTGAACACCTACAAGGTTAAGTGAATGGTTATCACAATTTACAAACACTGCCACCTTTTTTTTTTCATTTATTCTCTGCTGCACACCACTTCTGTGTCCCGCCATCACAGCAGCATTGTCATAACATTGTGACCGACAATCTTCTATCTTCATCTGGTCTTTCTCCAGTTGTTGCATGATAACTTCAACGAAGCTTGCAGCATCCTTCTGACGTATATGGAGAAAACCCAGAAAGGACTCTCTAACACAAACTGTTTTCCTTTCAAAATCAATATCCACAAACCTTACAACTTCTGAAATCTGCTCACGATGTGCCTGGTCCGGGGTTGAGTCGAATAGAAGACCATAATACTTAGCTTTTTTAATGCTGTCTAGTAAATTCTTGCGAACGGTAGATGCCATAATATGAATAAATTCATTCTGAACACCTGGGGAAATGTAAGATAATGCGTAAGGATGACTTTCAATAAGAGCGAGGTGCATCATCGCGGAAAGACAAAACAAACGGCAAAGTTGACAAAATGCGTCATAGCCGCTAAAAACTGATGGGGTGCAGATGACAGCCGGCTTATCATTATAAGCCTCCGAGTAGTTTTTGATTGTGTTCGAAAGATTAAAGTCTAAAATAATCTTCAAAAGAAAAACAAATGTATTTTCACACGTGAAAAAAAAGTTATGAAGAAAGATACGAAAAATCAAAAATATAGCTAAATTTCAAAGTTTTAGAATTTTCGTAAACATTTTCATTATAACTTTTTTTTTTTGTAAAAATACATGTTTTCTTTTGGAGAATAACTTTAGGCTTTAATCACCATCAAAATCAAAAACTAATGGGGAACGTATAAAAAATTAAAATAACCTGACCTTCATAACCAAAACAATTATTTTAGCAGATTGAGAGATGAGTTTTGCATTTAAATTTAACATAAAATTGATTTCCCATACCATGACCATTCTTACTTTTAAAGCAATTAACAATTTTTTTTCCAGATATTATTACAAATTAATATGCTCACGGTCACTTATATTTCTATAGTAGCAGATGAATGGATGAAATGTAGCTTGATTTTTATTCCAGTGGAATCTTTAAGCCACATCTTGCAAAATAAATGAATAATTCTCAAAAATGCCCAGAATTTATTTCCGATAACAAATTTATTGGTGCTCATGCAGAATGCGGACCATGATATTTTTTGATAAGATCAAGTTTAATTTACAACATTTTTGTTTATTTAATTGTTAGGTGGAAGAAGAAAAGTTATAAAATGTCATCTCCTCCTCATTTAAAAAAATGAATTTCTAAATAACATTATTTCAGCAAGGCTTATATTCTGCATACATACCAAATTTATTTTATTAACTATCCGAAAATACTTAAATAACTAAGAAATATTTTAAATTAAATTTACATGTGAATAAATTCTAAAAGAATTGATATATTTCTTTGTCAAGTTTTTCAGTGTGTTCATGTGTAATCTTTTAAAATAAAATGTAGAATACCACTTTTGTTTATGAGAGAGAATTTTACTGAAAACTTATTTTAAAATAAATAAATAAGTAAATAATAATAATAATAATAATAATAATAATAATAATAATAATAATAATAATAATAATAATAATAAGATAAATAGTAGTTTTATATAGTAAAAATATCTACTTAAATTCTACATTTAGATTAAAATATAACTTACATTTTTATGTGAGTGAACGGAACAAGAACTTTTTACCATTTTTGGTCCAGAGGTAATTTATTGTGTCTAGAAAAAATATATGAAAAAAAAAAATGCATTACCATATCAGCCACACCCTTTTTTATTGGATTTTGGTGCATGTGGGTAAAAAATCCAAAAACCATTAATATCTCTATAAGGATTCATTTTTTGCAAATCTGATGCCATTTTTGGATTCCTTGGGTCAAAATACTTGCCTGTGCAAATTTTCAGAGCCACACGATCTTTCAATCAGAAAATATTCAAAGAAATGACATCACAACATTTATCCCGGGCGCCACATTATGCAGCAAAAACGAAAACAAAAAATGCTCTTAATCGGAAACCGCTTGGAATTAGATACTCAAATTTTCAGGATTTCTTAGTTTCTATATTGTCTACCTGCACTGCAAATTACAGCCAAATCTGAGGGCATGGGTGTCAAGCCCTGGATGATTTGACATGGAATGCATAAAAAAAGGGTGGTGGCCTTCCGTTTATTCCGGTTTGAATATATCGGAATTATGCAGAAAAACTCGCTCCAGTAATTACGCATATGTTCAAATTTTAATTTTTGTCAAGCAATTTTTGCGCCCATGTCAGAGTGGCGCCCATGGCACGGGCCATGTCTGCCATACCCTAGATACGCCACTGATATGTGTGTGTGTATGTGTGTGTGTATGTGTGTGTGTGTATAATTTTCTAATTTACATAAAAATAGACATGCTGCTTTTTTTTTTACACAGTGGTCACCACTTATCAAAGCCCGGAAGCCACTCAGGGATAAGGGTTATTGCAAGTACAGTACGTTAGTGTGGAGATTTGATGAAGTGCTTACTTAAGGGGGCGGTTCATTAGGAATTTGTTAACGTTGTACTTGAAGACATCCAAGTTGTAGTCAGGTGGGAAGCAGGCAGACGGAACAGAGTTCCACAGGCGTGCAGTTCTAAGAAAGAAGCTTTGTTCATGGAATCCACGTTTTGATCTAGGCACAGATAAAGAGTGGGGGGAATTTTTCACAGTGGATTCAGAAGACCAAGAAGGTATATTTTAGTTTCGTATACGGTCCAAAACATTTTTTGTTCTTATTAAAATTCTTTTTCTTACATTGCGTCTTCCGTAGAAATGAGGATAGGTGATAACACACTACGAACATAAATTAGCGAATCTACATTCTAATTTAATGTTCATAGTATGTTACCACCTTCTATCCTCCTTTTAAATAAATAGGATCTCCCAATCGGATAATTTATAATCTGGAACCTGTGACACATGTACGTACGTTAAAGGTACTACAGTATTAATATATAGATACTAAATGTGAGTTGATCAACGTTTGTTTCTCTATAGCCTTTTTTCCTATATACTTTGATAACACAAAATACATTTTAAAATGTATTTTAGTTCTGGATTGAATTCCTATTTACTTGCCTCCTCATGAGGGCAGAGTTAGATATAAGGTCAGTTTTTAATGTTGGGGAAAGTTCAGCCCCCCTCCCTCAAATGAGCACTCTGGATTGGAACAAAAAATATACTGTTTGAAAATAAATCTGCTTTAACTGTTCTAATTAGCCGTAAGTTACAATTAACTTCAATCAAACATCTCTCTCTCTTTCTCTCTCTCTTAACTATCTCTGTGTTTCTCTCACTCTCCCATTCTGCGATAACTCAATCACTCTCTAATACTTCTTGGTGTCTCTGTGAGCATTTAGAGAAAGAGTGACTATCTTTTCCCAGTATCGTCATCTAATTCAAATATGCATGTGCGTACACACTATAAGCATTTATGTAAATTAGATTGCAAAATAAAGTCTCTTTACTTTAGCCTGGGTGCCCGGCGTTGCCCGAGCACTTGGAGGTGTGTGTTAATCAAAACAAAACAAAAAAAAAAAACAGTGGTAGTAGGCAGGCAGGCTCAAACCGCGAAGGAGCAAAAGAACGTGAAAAAAATCCTGACGTCTTTGTTGTTGCGCCCATCGCCAAACCGGAAGTGGTGTAGGTTTAAATTAAGGCTAGACAATCGAAAAGAGGGAATGACTTTCGAAAATATCGGCGAAAAAAGCGACACCTCCCTGTAAAAAAGTACCCAGCTGAGAGTGAGAAAATTAATATTTTTAGCCAATTTTTCGATATTTGTTGTCCGAAGAGTCGATCCTTCAAAACGATACCAATCTCGTGTAAATTCGTCGCCTTTCTCAAAAGTTTTAGGCAGACGTATAAACATACATACGTACATTTAAACAGACAGGTGAGATTTATATTATAGAAGACTACTACTACTGCTGCTACTGCTGCTACTACTACTACTACTACTACTATTATAAAGTAAAACGACCTGTTTTTATTTATGTAAGAAGGATGTCTTAAAAGCTATGTCACAGTTTAAGAGTTTTCGAATAAAATCAAAATCGAATAAATATTGGTAATAATTGTGACCAAACAGGCCACAAGTACTAGTAATATTTTAAACCAATGAAATGTCGTTGTATACAGCTAATGCATTAGAAATAAATTTGCTTCTAGTAACATACTTGACATTAATATCGTCTTACTAACAAGATGATTTTTTTCTTTCATCAGCAAAATGATATATATGCAAAAAGAATCCAATATTTCTAAACATTGTCAATTCTAAAAAATGAAGCGACTCAAAATTGTTTTAATTTTCACATTTGTTTTGACAAGAAAACCGTAAACATGTTTATTAGAATTGGTAAGACGAATAAACTGCCTCAAAAAATACAAGGATATGAAGATCGAAATGAAAACATTAGCAAGAATGCACATGCATAGCATGCCACAATTCAACATCTGCATTTAGCTGTGAAAATTCCATAAAGTTGCAACGTTGCTAAATTGAAACAAGCAAAAATAATACAGCAAACTTTTACCAAACCTATTAAAATTTAATTTTCTACCGACTTGTATAATTTAAACAATCATAAACTGTTTTTAAGTTGTTTTTTTTTTATTCAAACGCTCCAACCTTTCTCTCTCTCTCTCTCTCTCTCTCTCTCTCTCTCTCTCTCTCTCTCTCTCTTTCAACACATGAGAAACAAAATAGCGCTTGGTCCTCTGCTGTTGGTGGAGCTCCGTTCCTTAAGAAAGTAGTAAAAAAAAAAAAAAAAAAAAAATGAGTCACCTGACACTAACCCAAAAGCCAAGGGTCAAGCTCTCCAGGACTTAGGGTTAGAGGTACACTTGTATGTACAGAATTAACTTTAAAACTAATTAACCAATCATTATAAAGATTATTGTTTTGAAATCTTTTCAACCTAAAATTATACAAAGCTAAACAATCATTTTCTTTTGATTTGTGTTTTGGTAACATAGCTTAATGATAACAAAACAGATATATTAACTTTTACAATTACTTTCCACACTTTAAAAATATGCATTACTAATAAAAATCAATACAATATTTATTAGAATTAACAATAAAAATTGATGAAATCGATTTAAAATAAAAATGCTGTTTTTTTTTTTTTAGAAAATAGAAAGAAATATTTTACGAAACAGATTATTCTATCTATCATTTGTTAAAAAAGAAGGTATTCCGGTCAAAAAAAAAAAAAAAAAAAAAAAGGTAAAGACTGACTTTATTTTAAAAAAAGATATGCAATGTGTTTTTCCAAAAATACAACATTTTAGGTTCCTGGTGGTGTGCATATACGATTTAATTCACTATGGAATAATTTTAATTTATTTTCTCTAGAAAAAAAAAAATACCTAAGTATTTTCCTCTTCAAATTTCTTCATATTATTTGTTTATGAAAATTTTGTATTCATTTTTTTGCAGACTGTTATCCTCATCTTTATAGTTGTTGTTGCTTCACATAAATTATGTTGTTTCAAACAAATTATGTTTCACATGAATAATGTTGTTTCACATAAATTATGTTTCACATAAATTATGTTGTTTCACAAAAATTATGTTGTTTCACACAGACTATGTTGTTTCACAAAAATTATGCTGTTTCACACAAATTGTGTTTTACACAAATTATGTTGTTTCACATAAATTATGTTGTTTCAAAAAAATTATGTTTCCCACAAATTATGTTTCACATAAATTATGTTGTTTAACACAAATTATGTTGTTTCACGCAAATTATGTTGTTTCACATAAATTATGTTTCACACAAATTGTGTTTCACACAAATTATGTTGTTTCACAAAAATTATGTTGTTTCACACAAATTATGTTGTTTCACAAAAATTATGCTGTTTCACACAAATTGTGTTTTACACAAATTATGTTGTTTCACATAAATTATGTTGTTTCAAACAAATTATGTTTCCCACAAATAATGTTTCACATAAATTATGTTGTTTCACACAAATTATGTTTCCCACAAAATATATTTCACATAAATTATGTTGTTTCACACAAATTATGTTGTTTCACGCAAATTATGTTGTTTCACATAAATTATGTTTTACACAAATTGTGTTTCACACAAATTATGTTGTTTCACATAAATTATGTTGTTTCAAACAAATTATGTTTCCCGCAAATTATGTTTCACATAAATTATGTTGTTTCACACAAATTATGTTGTTTCACGCAAATTATGTTGTTTCACATAAATTATGTTTTACACAAATTGTGTTTCACACAAATTATGTTGTTTCACATAAATTATATTGTTTCAAACAAATTATGTATCCCACAAATTATGTTTCACATAAATTATGTTGTTTCACATAAATTATGTTGTTTCATGCAAATTATGTTGTTTCACATAAATTATGTTTCACACAAATTATGTTGTTTCACATAAATTATGTTGTTTTACACAAATTATATTTCACACGTTATGTTTAACTTAAATTATGTTGTTTCACACAAAGTATGTTTTACACAAATTAATTTGTTCACACAAATTAAATTGATTCACAGAAATTATGTATCACATGAATTATGTGGTTTCACACAACTTATGTTTCACACAAATTATGTTTCACACAAATTATGTTTCATATAAATTATATTGTTTCACATAAATTACGTTGTTTTTCACAAAATATGTTTTTTTACACAAATTATGTTGTTTTACACGAATTCTTGCTCACACAAATTATGTTTCACGCAAATTATGTTTCACACAAATTATGTTACGCACAAATTATGCTGTTATTGCACATAAATTATTTTTTTTCAAACAAATTATGTTTCACAGAAATTATATTCTTTCACACATATTATGTTCCACATAAATTATGTTATTTCAGACAAATTATGTTTCACACAAATGATGTGTTAATTGTTGTTTCACACAAATTATGTTTCATATAAATTATGTTTTTTTCACACAAATTATGTTGTTTCACACAAATTATGTGTTAATTGCTGTTTCACACAAATTATGTTTCACATAAATTATGTTCTTTCACACAAATTATGTTGTTTCACGGAAATTATGTTGTTTCACACAAATTATGTTGTTTCTCATCAATTATGTTGTTTCACACAAATTATGTTTCGTATAAATTATGTTTTTTTCACACAAATTATGTTGTTTCACACAAATTATGTGTTAATTGCTGTTTCACACAAATTATGTTTCACATAAATTATGTTGTTTCACACAAATTATGTTGTTTCAATGAAATTATGTTGTTTCACACAAATTATGTTGTTTCTCATCAATTATGTTGTTTCACACGAATTATGTTCCACACAAATTATGTGGTTTCACACAACGTATGTTTCACAAATTATTTTGTTTCATACAAATTATGTTTTAATTGTTGTTTCAAATGTTTCACACAAATTTTGTTGTTTTGCACAGATTATGTTGTTTCGCACAAATTATGTTGTTTCACATAGATTATGTTTCACACAAATTATATTGTTTCACACAAATTATGTTGTTTCACACAAATTATGTTGTTTCACACAAATTATGTTTCACACAAATTATATTATTTCACACAAATTATGTTGTTTCACTCAAATTATATTGTTTCACACAAATTATATTGTTTCACACAAATTATGTTGTTTCACACAAATTATGTTTCTCACAAATTATATTGTTTCACACAAATTATGTTGTTTCACACAAATTATATTGTTTCACACAAATTATGTTGTTTCACACAAATTATGTTTCACATAAATTATGTTGTTTCACCCACATTTTGTTTGTTTAACACAAATTATATTGTTTCTCATGAATTACATTGTTTCACACAAAATATGTTGTTTCACACAAATTATGTTATTTAACACAAATTATGTTGTTTCTCATAAATTATGTTGTTCACACAAATTATGTTGTTTCACACAAATTATGTTGTTTCACACAAATTATGTTGTTTCTCATAAATTATGTTGTTTAACACAAATTATGTTGTTTCACACAAATTATGTTGTTTCTCATAAATTATGTTGTTTCTCATAAATTATGTTGTTTCACACAAATTATGTTGTTTCACACAAATTATGTTGTTTCTCATAAATTATGTTGTTTCACACAAATTATGTTGTTTAACACAAATTATGTTGTTTCTCATAAATTATTTTGTTCACACAAATTACGTTGTTTCACACAAATTATGTTGTTTAACACAAATTATGTTGTTTTTCATAAATTATGTTGTTTCACACAAATTATGTTGTTTCACGGAAATTATGTTGTTTCACACAAATTATGTTGTTTCTCATCAATTATGTTGTTTCACACAAATTATGTTCCACACAAATTATGTGGTTTCACACAACGTATGTTTCACAAATTATTTTGTTTCATACAAATTATGTTTTAATTGTTGTTTCACATGTTTCACACAAATGATGTTGTTTCGCACAGATTATGTTGTTTCGCACAAATTATGTTGTTTCACATAGATTATGTTTCACACAAATTATATTGTTTCACACAAATTATGTTGTTTCACACAAATTATATTGTTTCACACAAATTATGTTTCACACAAATTATATTATTTCACACAAATTATGTTGTTTCACTCAAATTATGTTGTTTCACACAAATTATGTTTCACACAAATTATATTGTTTCACACAAATTATGTTGTTTCACACAAATTATATTGTTTCACACAAATTATGTTGTTTCACACAAATTATGTTTCACATAAATTATGTTGTTTCACCCAAATTTTTTTTGTTTAACACAAATTATATTGTTTCTCATGAATTACATTGTTTCACACAAAATATGTTGTTTCACACAAATTATGTCGTTTAACACAAATTATGTTGTTTCTCATAAATTATGTTGTTTCACACAAATTATGTTGTTTCACACAAATTATGTTGTTTCTCATAAATTATGTTGTTTCACACAAATTATGTTGTTTCACACAAATTATATTGTTTTACACAAATTATGTTGTTTCTCATAAATTATGTTGTTCACACAAATTACGTTGTTTCACACAAATTATGTTTTTTCATAAAAATTATGGAGTCTCATCTCAAAGGATTCCAAAAATCCCAAATCAAAAAATATAAAGTTTATAAAAATGTTCAAATTATTTCTCTATTTCCATAAATTATCTCTTACTCATTCAGAATAATCTTAATCCAAGTGCATCACAGGGTAGTTATTAACAGACTCAATTGTTCATTTCTTTAACCATATATTTATTAAATTAAAAAAATATATTTTATATGGTTAATTTATCTTTTTACTGACATAATCTTCTAATTGGCAAATATATTCTAAGACGGAGCACTAACACCACATCCAAGAAGGTACTGCTCAGGCATTTTTTTCTGCCTTTGCAAAGTATAAAACTGACTTCGAAATCTAGTGAGGAATGTCCTCTTCTTTTTCCTACCGCCTCTTTTTCATAGAACAGAGTTGCTAATCTTCCTTTACTCTTTTTCATGGTTGGTGCTCGACTGAGCTCTAACATATGCGCATCCCCTCTGTAAAATGTCCACAACAAAAACTCGTCTAGCTGCAACCATTGTAAATAATCTTCGTTTCTTCCTCTATTCCATGAGAACACTTTGTTTTGTAGAACCATCCGTTTGTGAAACACAATACAGCAGGGATGCTTATCAGATTACTACAACATGGCCATTTTTAAGTCCAATCTTAAGTTCTTATTGAAACACTCTTTCAAATAATCGGATTCTGCCCAATTTCACCATTGTCTCCAATCGTCACGTCCTCCACCTCACTAACCACTCAACAAACTCATTAGTCCTTATTCTCAAGTGGCCTTTAGGCCTTCATAAACAGTGACTCCTTAGTACATGAAAAAATAAAAAATGTTCTAATATCTGGAAATGAAATGAAGTTCAAATATTCAAAATACGAGTGAGTATAAGAAACTACTGAGAAGTGGCCTTACAACAAAACAAACAAACAAAAAACAGTCGATTAGTGGCAATCCTTCACAGATTTGCTAATTTTCTTCTTTATACGTTATCTGCTATTATTGTTGGGGACTGTTCTTCCTGAACGTTCATCCGTTAATCATAATTATTTTATAATGCACTTAATTTATATGACGGTTCACACTCGACAAGTTGACATAATTTGAATATAAATATATATTTTTATGAAATAATCGCAGAACAATAATTTCACCAGAAAACGATTTAATTAAACTTTGATTTGTTTAAGAATTAAGTTCATAGTAATCATAAAAATGAACATTTCTTTCTTTTTGCAGAAAACAGTTTTATTTGATTATCAGTCATACTGCTGGGTATATCAATTTAAACCGAATCTTTGAAAGACTACATTCGGACACTTTGGGATCTGCAGATCACACAGAAGGATTCCAGGCAAGGAAAGACATCTCTCCTGCATTCAGCTAGACTTTGAACAAACTTATCTTCACTTGAAGACATGTTCCAAGAAGATTTTTGGCAGCCAAATTATTATTATTATTATTATTATTATTATTATTATTATTATTATTATTATTATTATTATTACTATTATCTGGCTAAGACTACTGAAGCTTTTGTTTGTGCAGCATAAGAGCAGGCATTAGGAACACGATTGTTCAAAAAAGTGGTTCTAGGAGAGGAAGTTGCTGCAGAATGCCGGATTTGTGGTAAGACCTCAGAGTCAGTTTCACACCTTGCAGCAGGGTATAGTGGATTGGCCCAGAGAGAGTACCGCAAAAGACACGATTGTATGGGACTCCCGATATATTGGGAGGTGTGTAAGAAGGTTGCGGTGAAGTGTGCTGGAAAATGGTTTGAGGAGGTGCCTGATGAAGTGAGAACAAGTGAGGATGGCAAGTGGGACAAAAGTGTCATAACAACCAAGCAATTAGAACATAATCATCCAGATTTAGTCGTTATTGACAAAGTCTCAAAAAACTGGCAGATTATAGACTTTTCAGTACCCTGGGACAGGAATGTGAGAGAGAAGGAGAACGAGAAGTGGGGAAATTATGCTCCATGGGCCTTGGAGATAAGGCGTATGCACGGAGTTAAAACACAAATAATCCCGGTCGTAATTGGTACGCTAGGAATAGTATCAAGTCGTCTGGAAGGACAATTGAAAAAAACTACAAATCCTCAATGTTTTAGGCGGCCTTCAGACCTCTGCTATTGTAGGTACCACTAAGATCCTTAGGAAAACCTTTGATCTTTGAATCTCCTGGTTTGGAGCCGGGATTGAGGGAAATCCTCTGGAAATGAATCCCATCCCTTTCCAGAAAGACGTTGATAAACGAAATCAGAATTATTATTATCATATCTGTATTGATTTAAACTTCTGACAATCTACACCCAACTGTGAAGGTCACTTAAATAAGTATATTCATTTGTTATTTATAGAAAGACCATGTTTTTCTCCCTTTCACAACCCTTTTGTTAGAGATTATTATAGGAGTTGTTCTTACAGTTCATCACAAGATTAATAAATACAGTTAAGAACAAGTGTAGATTTTCACTGATGTGGGTAATCAGGAGTAAAGGATTATTGTCTCCTTAATTGATCCCAGACACCACGTCAATACACATACAAAGAATCTTAATCAGACATGAGTTTCCCAGATATCAGTTCACAAAAATGAGACTGACGTAATAAAAAATGATTTACTCCTGTTATTTAGTACGTTGACAAGAATCACAGGAAATTACTAGATTAAAAAATGACAGTTGTCGTTTTTTGTACAGTTTATTAACGTGCGAATTTTTTGCAGTATATTAAAGTTCAAATTTTGTGCACGATATTAATGTGCAAATTTTGTGCAGTATATTAAAGTGAAAATTTTGTGCAGTATATTAACATGAAAATGACAACTTCTAGACATATTATGTTATATTAGATTGTGAGACTTTAGAAAAAATACTTTAGGGTGGAAAAATGGAGAAAAGTTGAGAAATTACGTAAGCAGTTTGTTCATTGGTTTGACGAGAATCCCGGGTCAAATCACCAAGGAAGTGATCACATTGCTGAGGAAGAGGGACAGACATGGCAGGGAACAGCTAAACGACTACAGATTTTGGCAAAGATTCTATCGAACTGGTTGTAGGTTGTAATCAGCGACTTGATCGAACCCAAGCGGAACTCAACAAATGGACTTCCGTACTATGTGCCAATGGCAGTGGTATGGGTAAATAGAAAGCGCTTGAAATCTTTCACCACTTTCAGGTCAGTGCATCAAGGCTGTCTGCTGTTGCCCCTGCTTTACATCCTTGCATTGGAGCTGCTAGTCTGCAAGCTAAGGTGTTGCGAGGCAAGCCTGGTCCTGTATGCGACAGCTTTGCCTGGCGGATCAAAACCCAAGGTCTTTGCGTTCACCAATGACATCACTGTCTTTGTGTCATGCTTCTGAGACATCGAGGTGGTGACAGAAGCACTCACGCAGTAGGAAAAGATCACTGGGACCAAAATCAACCACAGCAAGTTGATCTGTCTATGGTTGGAGGCTTGGAGCGACATTGTTACCCTTCCAGCTTCATTCAGCTGGATGGATGACTTGGTTTGAATCCTCAGTGTGTGGTTCAGACTAGGTCTCTAGTTTGAAAAGAATTGGTTGGAGATACGGTTAAGGGTGAAAGCTGTGGTCAACTTGTGGGTCCAAAGGAAACTTTCTTTAAAGGCTAGAGCAAAGGCATGTGCCATTTACATCTTTCCTTTCATCCTCTGTTCGGACTTCCTCTGCCCGAGAATTATCCTCTAGGGCCTCCTGTCCTTGCTTCTTTGGGACAAGGGTAGGTATTGGTTTCACAGACAGGTCTGTGTTCAACGTTAGTGTGAGGGAGGCTTGGGACTGCTGGACTTTAAGTGTTATCAAGACGCTGAGATGCTGACTTTCCTGAGTCAAACCTTGACAGAAGAGACTGGGTGGACCTGATCCTTGACCACTCAGTTGGGTCTCGTCGTAGGCTATGGGGTGATATGCAGTTCATCAAGGAATGTAGAGCCATGCTCAGGAAGATTCCAAGGTCCAGCGAACTTTCACGGCTTTTGAGAAAAAAACTATAGGGAATTCGTGAGGGGTGGGCTACACCTACGACCCACTCATCGAGTGTTTAGGGTTGTCGAAGAAGGACAATAACAAGTCTGATAGCAATAGAAAGGAATTGAAAGCTAACAGTATAAAACCAAGTTGAAACGAAGTTGTAGAATATAAATTGAGAGGGAATGATGCACGGAAGAAAGAAATGGTTATGAGCACATAACTAAAGTCAATCGGAAAATATAGTCATTGGCTAAATAAGCAGAAGCAGAAAATAAAACTCTTCTCTTCATCAATTGAGATCATGCTAATGAATGGGGAGAACTTCTAAAAATAAAAGGGGGAGTAAGCAATCAAGAATATGCGGTTTTACTTATTTCTTAACAAGAACAAGAAAAAATATAAGAAACAATAATTGGAAAATATGGAAATTCATGAAGTATGTGAATATATGCTTGATATTAGACAGAAATTTATGTATACAAGATGGATGATAACGGAAAAAATGTGAATGGCAAAAAATAATGAAGGTTCACATTGTTGTACATGGTTATGAAAAAGATTATTATAATTTAAAAACAGATTCCTCAACACGTGAATAAACCGAGGGCCGCCATGACCCAAACAAAAGAGTCAACCACTCGATCTTCATGGATGACCTCAAACTGTATGCCAACTCAAACTGTATGCCAACTCAAACTGTATGCCAACTCAAACTGTATGCCAACTCAAACTGTATGCCAACTCAAACACTGACTTAAGTCTACTCTTACAGATTGTATATAACTTCTCCAAAGATATTGGAATTAAGTTTGGCCAAGTCATATGTGTCAAGTGCTTTTTTAGAGCTGGGAAGAAGATCCACACAGAAAACATACAACTTAATGAAGAAGCTGGCATCACTCCTCAACACTCTTGTGATCTACATTAATGATCTTCCAAATCACATCCTTAGATTATTCATAGACATTTATGCTGACGACACTACCATCTATGGCAACACTTTAAAGACCATAAATGACCAAGTTCTTCTGATTCTCTCTCGTCTGATATTGAGCATGTGGTACAATGGGGAAAGAAATGGCTGCTTACCTTTAATGCATCTAAAACCAAGCTTCTATCTTTACATCATCAACGCTCTTATTCCCATCTGGCATCAATTGAAATGAATGGCTCTCATCTTGGGGAGGCTTCATGTTTTGATAAACTTCTGAGCTTGACCTTTACTCCTAATCTGAAATGGAACACATACATCAAATCCGTTGCCAAGGTCACTGGAAAAATGGTGGGATCCTTCTATCGATCTAATAGATATCTCACTGCTGATGCAATTCTTTATCTATGTAAAAGCCAAGTACATCCATGGATGGAGTACTGTTGCTACATTTGGGAGTAACCACAACTAAAGAGTGATTCGACAATATCCTAAACTTCACACATTTGGGTTAATTACCGGATAAATTCAGTATTTTAACATTTACAAACTTCTGTGTACCACATTTGAAAATGCAGAAATAAAAGAATAAACAAAAAAGCTGAGTAATCATTTTTTTAAATTTAGTCAGACATTTTTAATTTATTTCTGTTGTGTACATTTTGCATCAAAAATAATAGAACAAAAATATTAAGTTTCGTCAATGTTCGCACTAATATTCATATTCATATGAAACTAGCGGGACCTGTGGAAATTCCACAGGGGACTCATTCATATGTAATAAATTGATGTTGGCATTCTGTAGATGTTCAGCGTAAATGAAGACGCTATGATATCATTGTAACTTTTTTGTTAAAACTGCAAAAGTATTTATTAAAGCTAGCACGAACGCCCGGTAAAGCCCGGTCGTAAAGTACGCTTAAATATGATATTTTTTATTCTTGCAGATTTCGTATATATTATTACAGAGTTAATGTCCTATCGATTTTTTTATATTATAAAGTTGCAATTTCCAAATTAAAAAAATATCTCCATATGACTTGAGTGCATTAGCTTGAATCGAAACTTATGAAAAAATATACGCATATATGGCTGAAGGAACTTGAGTTCCTTCAGCCATAATCGAAAGCGAAACCAAAACTTATGAAGAATTCTTGATAAAATTATTTATGAAAAAAAAAAATAGATGACGTAAGTGCCATCAGCTATAATCGAAATCGAAAGAAATGAAGAATTCTTGGTAAAATTATTTATGACAAGAAATGGAAAGACACAACAATTAAACGACCCGGATGTAAAAGTGACACAAAAAATAACACACACGCTATTGTATAATAGATAATAATAAATAATAAGTCGTTAAAAATAATAAGAAAGAAAATTGGATTATTTCAATTACTTGTACTACTGTTGTCATCTTGAATGTTATTTGCACAACGTTTCAGCTGATGTAACCTCCAACCAGGTGTATCTTGCTGAACACAGGAATCTTTCTGTCTAATTCGAGAATCTGGATGTACTTTCAAACGGAACTCTTTGTTTAATTCATGGAAATAGTATACTCTCGTTCCATCAGCCATAACCAAATAGAAGTCTTAAGTAATTCACAAGTGTGTTGGTTGTATCGCCTGCACCGAAGGTTGAACCTTCAAAGAGTTTTACTTAGAACTGAATTTTACTTAGTACTTTAAACACCATGGCTGAAATGTATATCACTCAAGATGAGAACATTAGTCTGAATAATCCAAATAATACAAATTGCCAATCCTCATCTAAAAAATTCAAAAATTCTTATGAAACAAAAAAAAAACGTCTTAATCTGAAAGTTTACAAACAAACAAAAAAAAAAAAAAAGAAAGAAAAGGTATCAATCGGCATAAAAATGAAAAATAAAAAAGGGGCATCGTTATGGAAATTGAGTGAAGAATTTCTTTTTGATTTTTTTTTTTAGATCGTAGGATTTTTCTAACTTGTTATCTGCTTTCTGCTTTAATCACATCAAATGGTTTTGTCTGACAGTTTTCTTAATTACTAACTTTGTGTGACGGGACGGATATATATCTATTTATAAATTCATATATAAATGAACACACATTGGTCTTGATTATAGAGTGGAAGATTCTCTTTCGATTCCTCTTTTTATCTTGAAAGTTAAAAAGGCAAAAAAAGAAAAAAAGAAAAACAACCATCACAACCACATCATGATTGACGTCTTCGTTTCACCGAGTTGACAATTTTATTTTGACAAATTATCGTGCACTCTTTCATAACAATATTTTAATGGCAATCAATAAAGGATATCGAAATTGGAAGATCTTTAATAATAAAATTGAAAAACTTGGGGAGATTTTATGCGAATGCGAATGATTAAAAGTTAAAACATCATTAAATACACTTTTTATTATTTAAAAAAATATGATTTTGAAAGTTAAATTTAATTATTACAGTATTGTTTGGTCATTAAATTATTAATGGAATCACATCGTCACAAAACTATAATTAATTTTGTTAAGATAATGTTTGTTTATAAAATTATTGGATATATAATGCTTTCAACACTCACATTTTTTTTAGGACTTGCTAAAGATTTAAAGTTTCCAAATTCTTTTCAAACTTCAATTTTGTATGATCTGTGTCTGTTAGATGCCTTTATACTAGCAGTCACATAGACTTCCAAAAAAACAAGCAAGACTATTTACTGATTCATTGTTCACCACCTGCTTCTCCATCTGACTCCATCAACACGTAATTGTAATTGGAACCATAATGTGTTCCTTCTTTGGTATTTATTCTGTTGTTTCCTTTGTGTATCGTATTATGTACCTTGTTATACGTTCCGTAACTACTTTTATGTTTGTTGTTGACAGCATATATATATGAATAGATGTATGTGTATCTAAATCCAGCCGTTTCTTCATAATTGTTTGCTGTGCCATGCAGAACTGACTTCTGGAATATGGTGATGTTGTACTTGATTCCCAAGGAGTTCTACTGTTTCTCATGATCATCATGAATTGAGCCAAGCACATCTATGATATTCCACAACCTAGCAATCTTCACCCTCAGTTTCTGATAGTTCCGTAGTTTCTCATTTTTCTTGCTTACTAAGTTGATGTCGTTTGGGCAAACCACACCAATAATTTGGCATTCACATTCTTTTTATTCACAACCACAATATCGGGTTTCTGGTAAATTATCTCTCAGTCGCACTAAGCTATGAAATCCCAGAGAATCTTAACTTCCTCATTTCCACCACCGCTTCTGGGCGATGTTGGGGCCACTTATCCGTTGTACTGACCAAAGATTTAGGCCACAAAAGCAAAATTAATACTACCATTCCCTTTTGCATTATATTAAACCTTCCTTTCCCTACAGTGAAAAAGAGACAATTCTGATTCTCTGGCCTTTCTCTCGCCGGGTGGTCCTGCTTGCTGACTCGTCCCCCACCGCCTGCTATCGTCCAGAGAGACGAGGGTAGGTGTGGGTGTCCTTTATAACTACTACAGTCAGAGAGTTCATGCGACTAAGTCCAGTACGCACGCGTTTATAAAAACTGCTACATAATGTATCTTACCAATGCTTCGCAGTGTTAACTTAAAATAAAATAATCATTCAAGTTAGTATTTGTGTTGTGCCTTATTCATATGAGATAACAGCAACTATTTACAATGGTGACCCCGCCTAAAGAACACTGCACCTCATCAAAAGAACTTTACACTAAGAAATGAACAACGTAAACTGGACTCGTACCGAAAAGAAATGAAACACACTTTGGAATCTTCAG
Organism: Euprymna scolopes; assembly: GCF_053919585.1. Classification (NCBI taxonomy): domain Eukaryota; kingdom Metazoa; phylum Mollusca; class Cephalopoda; order Sepiida; family Sepiolidae; genus Euprymna; species Euprymna scolopes. The sequence continues at coordinate 146,270,818 of NC_136489.1, forward strand.
GAAAATACAAGTGATTACTCATTTTCGTCGCAAACGTTTCAAAGAAAACCTTCGACGTAAGTACAACAATACTATATTTCCCCCCTCCTTCCTAGTCAACACACACACACACACACACACACACACACACACACACACACACACACACACACACACACACACACACACACACACACAAAAAAAAAGAAAAGATACACACATATATACATAAAAAAAAGAAAGGAAGAAAATGGAAGAATCCAGTGTGCAACAAATAAACATAAAAACTCCTGAATTTATGGAAACGGCAGTAAATGGCTGGTTTTCCATTCTGGAAGCCCAATTCCACCTACGCAACATAACAGCTTCAACAACCAAATTTTACGCTGTCATATCATCACTGCCTGCAGAAGTGGTAGCTAAAATACCGATAAATATTTTAGAAGGCAGGAAATATGAGGAACTAAAATGCTCCTTAATTGAGTCCCACGAAAGGACCAAGCCGGAATTGCTCGACAAACTAATGTCAACTAACACTATAACTGGCCGCCCTTCCGCTTATCTTCAAGAGATGCTGTCTATTGCAAAAAGAATAGGTATTGGCGAAGAGATTGTTCTTCATAAATTTTTACAAGCCTTACCCGCAACAATTTCCCCGGTCATTGCCTCACAGAAAGAATTAAACCCATCTCAACTAGGAAAACTAGCGGACGAACTAATGCCCTTGTTAAATAATATAAATGCAACAGCGTTTACCGCTCAGCAATCTCAACATATTGACAAAAACAAGAGCAACGTTCGGATACCGATAGGTGTTAAACCATTTTTCCCCGAACAAAGGACAAGGATATGTAGAGCACATATTTACTTCGCGGAACAAGCCAGAACCTGTAAACCCTGGTGCAAATGGCCAGGGAAGCGAAACATAAAAATGTTACCAAGCTCACGCCCACCCACACCCACACCAATTGACTCGGAAAACTAGTTGCGCGAGCCATGTCCGTCCCCTTGAGTTCGCAACTACTACAAGTCAAAGCAAGACTAGGGACAAAAACATTAAACTTTATTGTAGATACAGGCGCAAGTATCTCGATAATACCAGCAGCCATGATAAACGGTGTCACATTACACCCAACACCAGTATCGCTAACCACTGCCAACGGTGAGAAAATAGAATGCCACGGCTAAGCTAACCTCGAAATTGGGATACCAAGTTTGAGAAGATCATTTTCCTGGACATTTGTTATCGCAAACATCACCAATCCCCTCCTCTGACTTGATTTTTAAAAATAAATTTGGCCTTACAGTGGACTGCAAAAATAGAACAATTTACGACCCAGTTACTACCACCAAAAAAAAGTTACTGTTAAATTCTGCAGCACCAGTAAATGTGGTCATAAATGAAATAGAACTGCCGGTATTCATAAGAAAAAGCCTGGATAAACACCCAGAAATTATTTCTCCGCACACCAACAAAAACAGTGAGTACTGTGGTGTTTATCACAGAATCGACACAGGCAGCCACTCCCCAGTCTTCGCTAAATCCAGACAACTGTCCGCTGAAAAGCTGACGGCGACGAAAGAGGAATTCAAACTTTTGACAACCGAAGGTGTAATAACCCATTCAGACAGCGAGTGGTCAAGCCCACTACATCTGGTACCCAAACAAAGTGGAGGCTATCGTTGTTGTGGAGACTACCGCGCCTTAAACAGCATCACTAAAAGTGATAGATACCCCATCCCCAATATAAACTCCTTTACGGCTAAACTCGCTGATAAACAGTTATTTTTGAAAATTGATTTGATTTCGGCATATCATCAAATTAAGATGCACCCCGATGATATTCCAAAAACTGCCATAATCTCGCCGATGGGACTCTATCAATATGAATACACGCCGTTTGAACTAAAAAACGTAGCGGCTACATTTCAAAGATTTATGGACAAAATTTTCCGAGATATCGACTGTGTTTTCATTTATATAGACGACATATTGATCTTCAGTGAAAACGAACAATCCCACAAACAAGATATCGACACAGTTTTTCAAATCTTAGAAAACAACAACCTAAAAATATCTCTTTCCAAATCCATCTTCAATGTGACATCTCTTGACTTCCTAGGATTTAGAATCAATTCAAAAGGAATTACACCAACTGCAAATAAAATTAAAAGAAATAGAATCTTTTCCGTGCCCTAAAAATGCAAAAAGCCTACGCAGATTTCTGGGTATGGTAGGATTTTATAGGAAATTAATACCAGGATTTGCGAAATTAGTCTTACCCCTATCTGAGAGAATGAGACTAACACCGAAAGGTTTAATCACCTTAAATACATCGGAAAAAGAAGCCTTCTCTACTATGACAAAAATACTTGGTAACCTAACAGAATTACCCCACCCTCAACCAACTTGTACCCAATATCAACTAGTAACGGACAGCAGCAAAGATGCAGTAGGTGCTGCCTTACATCAAGTCATCGATGGAACCCCAGTACCAATAGGGTTTTTCTCAAAAAAACTCACAGCAACACAGACGAGATATTCCACTTTCGACCGTGAACTTTTAGCAGCATATTTGGCCGTATTACACTTTCGCCACATAATAGAAAGTCGCGAAGTATTGCTTCTGACAGACCATAAACCAATATGCGGTGCATTTCACAGTCTAAAACCTGCAAAATCAGATAGGCAACAAAGACAACTAGCCATCATCACAGAATTAATTTCAGATATTGCCCATGTGAAGGGTGACCAAAATATAGTTGCAGATTGTTTATCTCGCCCAACATTTGCTGTACAAATAGATATGTACGACCTTCCTGCACTCGCAGATGCACAGAAAAGAGACACCGAAATACAGTCCTATCCAGACTTAAAGAAATTCACATTATATGGAAAAGATCAATTTGTGTTATGTGATACATCAACGTCATACCCTAGACCTTTTGTACCATATACACTACAGAAATCTATCTTCGACAGCTTACATTCAGTATCACATCCTGGAATAAAATCATCTATCAAAATGATTAAGGCTAGATTTTACTGGCCACATATGGATAAAACAATTAAAGAATTATGTGCATCATGCACATCTTGTCAACAAGCAAAAATATACAGACATACTAAATCACCAATTCAAACGTTGGAAATACCATCATCAAGATTCCAGACCGTACACATTGATATAGTTGGACCATTACCCTCAGCAAAACGTGCCAACAATCCTTATACAAGCCCATATCGGTATGTTTTAACATGTATAGATCGAACCAGTCGATAGATAGAAGCACAACCTATAGCAGATATTACAGCACAAACTGTAGCAGAAGCTTTTGTTGACACATGGATTACTCGCTTTAGTGTTCCACTGCATGTCATAACTGACAGAGGCACACAATTTGAAAGCGAACTATTCCTTGAATTGTCAAAAATTATTGGATTCTATAGATTACGAACGACTTCTTATCATCCGCAATGCAACGGACTTATAGAAAGAGCACATAGAACTATTAAAGCAGCTATAATGGCCCGAAAAGAATCTTGGATTTCAGCTCTACCAATAGTCCTCTTAGGAATTCGAAATATGCCCAACGACTCTAATTTTTCCCCATTTTATGCGGTCACAGGTACACAAATGTTATTACCACAACTAATGATTGGTACAGAAAATACAGAAATAATTACACAAAATTTTACAAGAGAACTACACAAAACTATGGAAAAATTTGATCTGACAGACTTTTCAAACAGAGATAAATCAACAAAGAAAACGTACGTACCAAATCAACTTCAAACCTGTGATAAAGTTTGGATTAGGATAGACCGCGTTCGAAAACCATTAGAAGCACCCTATTCAGGTCCTTACATTGTACTCGAACGAACACCGAAATATTTCCTAATAGAAACGAACCCAAACACGCATACACAAGTTTCAATAGACCGTTTGAAACCTTACATTGAAAACAAGCAAAAATGTACGCAAAATACAACTATCAACAAAAATAAAAACAACGACATTTTACTCCCCGAAAAAGTGCAGGAACATGAGATAAAAACAAGAACTTCAAGTAGGAGAGTTACATGGAAAAAAGATACTGAATACATTTATTATTAAAAATTTCTTTTTAAAATAAATAAATAAAAAAAAAATACATATATATATATATATATATATATATATATATATATATATATATATATATATATATATATATATATATATATATATATATATATATATGAACACTCCGTCTACTGGCAGGGTACCTCTCTGTACTGACCAAAGATTTAGGCCACAAAAGCAAAATTAATACTACCATTCCCTTTTGCATTATATTAAACCTTCCTTTCCCTACAGTGAAAAAGAGACAATTCTGATTCTCTGGCCTTCCTCTCGCCGGGTGGTCCTGCTTGCTGACTCGTCCCCCACCGCCTGCTATCGTCCAGAGAGACGAGGGTAGGTGTGGGTGTCCTTTATAACTACTACAGTCAGAGAGTTCATGCGACTAAGTCCAGTACGCACGCGTTTATAAAAACTGCTACATAATGTATCTTACCAATGCTTCGCAGTGTTAACTTAAAATAAAATAATCATTCAAGTTAGTATTTGTGTTGTGTCTTATTCATATGAGATAACAGCAACTATTTACACCGTCATTTGGATTCAAAATTTTTAGCACAAACTCCAATGCAGATTATTATTATTATTATTATTATTATTATTATTATTATTATTATTATTATTATTATTATTATTATTTGGATATTAAATTATTTTGTGGTTAGAAACAATAGACCATTCCTAAATTAAAAAAAAATCACGTTACAATAAATTAAATCAACATGTTTAGACGTTTATTTCACTTATTAAAAATATTTAGATGACAATTTAATTCACGACAAAAAAATTATTGTTTAAAACTATTTAAATTGTTATAATTTCTAGCAAATATAAAAATGAGACACACTTACTATTATTAAAAAAGTATTTGCATGAGAATGACAATTATTTTTATGGAAGAGGAAAGAAATATTTTTTCTTAATATTGTTTTAAAATATAATTAAATTTTACAGATAAAAAAAAGACAGCAACTGGAATTTCCTCAGTTCTTGCTAGTAAATACTGAAAGTGTTGAACAATGAAATTATCTTTTTTCTGCATCTAATCATGTTTGAATTTGTAGAAAAGCAAATAATTTATGAAGTGTATTCATATGTATTGCAGCTGTTAACTTGATTACGTCACATATTTTTCATGCGACATGTTTTGCGTTTCAAGTCTTTTTGTAGAAATGTCATGCTTTACACATCTGCATCCGTCCCTCCACCTAAACCTTCCCCTCTCTCTTACAGAGAGAGAGAGAGAGAGAGAGAGAGAGAGAGAGAGAGAGAGAGAGAGAGAGAGAGAGAGAGAGAGAGAGAACTAACTGTGGGAAATTAACATTTCAAACTGTTCACCTCTAACGGCACAACTCTGCCAAGGGTAGCTAACTCTAACTTACTCGAGAAGGAGTTACTTCCCCTATCTAATAATATCGATATTTAAACAGTTTTAAATATCGATACTATTAAATGAAAAAGTTATTTGCTGATTTTTTTTTTTACTTTTTGTCTGGATTGATATCGTTTTGGTTACTGGCGATTAGTATTGGTTTGGGGTGATAATTTGCAGATACTGGAGATAGAAATATAGGCTGTGTATTTCAAGTCGTCTAGTGTTTTTCTTCTCGGTATACTGCAAGCATTATTTTCTAGTATAAGCTGTAACAATGTAAATAATAAAATACTCCACAGAAAGTAAAATTGGTAAGAAAACAAATATATAACAAATAAGTGTTTGAATAGTTAATATTATGTTCGTTGAAACCTACCTGCATAATATTATTGTGTTTTAACTTATATCAAACAAATGGGTCAATCCAACCTGCAAACGGTGTTTGATTGGAAAGCAGGTCTTAACATGGGGAGGTTGTAAATAGGAAAATGCCTTTTGGAATAAACACCGATAACCTCCTCATGTTAAGAACGGTTTTCGGAATAAACACCCGTTGGAGGTTGGACAACGAGTGCACATTGACCAACTAATGGTGTGTTTACATGTTGAGAGTGTTCCGTCCGAGCAAGGAAAGAGCAATATGTGTTTGATTCCATTGTATGTCAGTTATGTGTGTGGAAGGAAAGAATTAGCAATGCGTGTTCAAATGCCAATAATCCTGGTAGCTTTTATTAGAGCTCACCGTAGCAAAATTTTAAAGGTTCTAGTATGCAATTTTGATAATGGTGAGCGATCATCAATACTTCCAAGAGACTGTATATGTTTTTTTAAACAGAATTGCATCATGTGTAGAAGTTGATTTATTATTATAGGTGTGTGCGATTATCTAGTGTTAGAAGAGATTATGTATATTTCTTGTACTTATAGTGTAGTATCTGTTCTGATGCTACATTTGACCTTTTTTGTCCTTGGTCAGTGGAAGAGAAGTCCTTCATGACTGAGACAATTTTAATTTTTGTTCCTATCCAACGTGGCTCACACAACAATACTTAATGAATAAAACAATCATATCTTCCCAGCATTCTCCAATGTTTTGGAAGTCTCCCCAGTGGGGAGCCCAATCGCTCCCTGGAACGGTTACGTCACGCAACTGATGAACTCAAATGAGAGCGAAACTCGAATCTTGAACTTCCGGTTTGTTGACTTTCATGGCTTATGTAAGTTGCGACGTTGTTTGGCTGTGGAAATAGTATATATATATATATATATATATATATATATATATATATATATATATATATATATATATATATACACAATTTAAGAGATGAAAGAATTGCACTATACCAAGCTTTGAATTATATTTAGTAATATATTTTAAAAACGATTGGTAAGTGTGCATGTGTCAATAATACATATGTGCTGAATAAAATCATAAAATATTGAACTTATCATTATAAATGATGGAGTATATAATCTAGGCAGTAGGATAAGTAACAAGAGCACATTATTTCATTTAAATATTTCTAATATAAAATTTATGTTGTGTATGCATACAGGAAATGGCAAACGTATACATACACAAAATATATTCATACATAGAAAATAAACACAAAATAAAATGAATAAATAATAATAACAACAATGATAATTATGATTATAAAAATAATTAATAAATATACAAATAAATAAACTCTTATGAGAAAAAATATAAGCGGATATATCTAAACACATTCGTAATAAAACTAGGTTACTTCTTACGCGAAGATGAGATAAGATTACTCTGTTCCTTTCAAAAGCGAACAAAGAAAGGGATAAATCACAGGTCAAGCGAACCTCTGTCTGATAAATGCGCGACCATTGGCAGCACTATGTGAATATATGAAAACACGCGGTAATATCAATTTTATGCTATAGTCTGACGAATTCCCAAAAAGATGAAACAGAAAATTATGTGTGGCTTAATTTCCATATATATTTCAAAACTTACTAACTAGCTCTATTCACGTCGTGAGCACTATTGAAGTAAATACTGAAAATAGCTATGTATTAAATAAGCTCTATCGTGAACCGAAGATGTTATATGACAATTTAGAAAACTATAAAATTTTGATATATTTATCATAAAGTCCCCAAAATGCAACACCAAAATTCAACATCAACAAAATTATACTATATGTACGTTTTTGAGACAAAAAATTGATTGTTTCTTCATCAGCAAAAATTCGAAGGAAAATCATCAATATTTCGTGACAGTTAATTAAATTAGAATCTCCAATTGGTCGTCAGATTAGTACAAATAGGGATGAGTGGAGTAATGAGCAACAGTGTAATATATTAGAATAGGTAATAATGAAGAGGAAAACTCTAAAAGTAACTTTAGAAAGACTCGATGCCTTCGTTCAGTCTTGATAGACAAAGGATACCCCTTTATACTGCGCATGTAATTGTGAGGCAAGGGTTGCGCAATTACAACCACGCCTCTCTTGAATTGACCCTGTTTGGGTCCAGTGGAAATAAGAAGACCTGGAAACAATGCCGAGATAAGCAGAGAGCACATACAGCACCTACAAGTTCCAAATGGTCACCCATTTAGTACTGACCAGGTTCAACGTTGCTTAACTTCCGTGATTCAGTGGAAACCGGTGTGTCGACGTGATTATGCCGTATGTAGTAAGACTAGAAGACGAGTATACATCTGGTTCAATCTGCCGTTTAGCAAAAATGTCCTGACGTCCGTAAACATTTTTTTTAAATCAGAGAGAACAGCTTGAAGGTCTCACACAAATATAATAAACTATTCAACAAAATATAATCAGAGTTTCTTTCTTTCTCTATGCTTTCTCACTTAGTCTCTTAGAAGTAGAAAAATAAACAAAGCCGCCAAAATTAATGGCATATTTACCCCAGATCTAGATTGCAGCTGTTCGTATAGATAATGTTTGCATACAGAAATTGTCTAATAATAATTTTTCTGATTACTTACAAATGTATAGTAGAACAAAATATAATCGTAGGCGAAAGAAATAATAATAATGATAGTAACTGAACAAATAATAGTGATAAACCAACTTTAACAAACTCTCCTAGTATTGAAGAATCGACTGTTGGATTTCTGAATCCAAAGATCTCAAAACAAGAATACACATTTCATAAGCAATCTCTCTCTAAATTTACATCGTTGCCTAACCATATATGAAATGCAAAGGATAATTTATATATATATATATATATATAATTTTAGATGGCTAATAGATAAAAAAGATTAGAGTATACAAGCCACTGGACATTCATTGAAACATAGCTTAGAGTACTAAGCTATGTTTCAATGAATGTTTATTTTTAATCAAATAAAAACATAAAATATTTTTATAACTGTAAGCATAAAAATGGTTCAAGTATGATCGTATAAAAATTCTTTAAATCTAAAATAATCTTCGTTTACATTTTATTATATTTATAAAAAGGAAACATGATAATCTTTATTTTTATTCAAAAACAGTCTAAGATAGTATCGAAACAGCACACTCGAGGTTGTCGGTTTGAATACCACGTGGATTCCATGAACAAAGCTTCTTTCTTAGAACTGCACGCCTGTGGAACTCTGTTCCGTCTGCCTGCTTCCCACCGGACTACAACTTGGATGTCTTCAAGTCCAATGTTAACAAATTCCTAATGAACCGCCCCCTTAAGTAAACACTTCATCAAATCTCCACACTAACGTAATGTACTTGCAATAACCCTTATCCCTGAGTGGCTTCCGGGCCTTGATAAGTGATGATCACTGTGTAAAAAAAAACAAACTATCATATATCACCATTTCAGTCAAAACACCAGCCAAAAAGCATTATAAGTTTCAGAGTTTCATAAGAGCCATAGTTAAGGTGGAAATAATCAGCGTCAAATTGCTGCAAACCTCGGGAGTCCACTTTCCACCGTTTTCCAAATTATTGTCCAATTCATGAACGATGGAACACAAACAATATTACCTGGTCTAAAGGCATCAGAACACTCTCACAAATCTTCATTATTAATAGTAATAACGGTTCCTGTTCACTTCTGTCATATCTGTATGCGTGAATAGACACATATGAGTTTCCTATCAATGTTACACGACTTTTTCATCTAGGAACTTTTGTTGATAGTACACATATGAAACTTTAGTTCCCTTTGAAGTAATCTCCTTCGGCTGTAATGCAGTTATTGTACCATTCCAACAACTTTTGGAAGGCCCCATGAAAGTTCCCTTGTGTAAGCATGTCAATGACCTTCGTCACAGCCTCTTTCATCTCCTCAATTGTCTCATAACGACAGCCTCTAAGGTTTTCCTTGAGCTTAAGGAACAAGCTAAGGTCACAGGCAGCAAGATCTGGACTATAGGGAGGGCGAGGAACTGTGTTGATGCCCATGTCTTTCATTCTGATCTTCTCTGAGTATCTTTGGTACAAACTTCGTGCAAATCTTCCACATCTTCAGTTCCTCATGAATAATTGTGCATACAGTTCCCACACTGACATCAAACTCTGCACTTATTGTCTCACAACGGTCCTTATCTATGAAAATCTTTATTTGGCCAATCAACTCTGATGTTCTGACTTTCTTACTCTTCCCACATCGCTCATCATCCCTCACATACTCTCTGCCTTCCTTGAATCTCTTATGCCACTCGAAAACTTATGCTTGATTCATGCAAGATGGCCCAAAAGCAGTCTGAAGCATTCCATACGTTTCTGTGGCGTTTTTCCAAATTGAAACACAATTTTATTGCATATTGTTCTTCTAAAGTATCCTCATGTCGAGATTGCATTTTGAAATTCAACAGATGTGACAATCAGGCTTTAGTAAGGTGTATTCCAATTTCTGCTGTATCTGTTCATTTGAACCTGAAATTATAAAAAAAAAATAGTAAATAACATACTGAATTTTCAAGAGTCTACGACAATTTTAAATGCTTGTACAAAAAAGTCTAGAAACTTATTGAAGGCAGTTCATAAAATACGTATGTGTGTGCGTATCTGTTTAGTCTTGTTTAAACTTCAAGTTATACTAAACATCTGGCAGCTGTCATAGCAAACAAAATCAGGGCAATGTTTGCTTGTTAAATATTTTAAATTGACTCTTTACATTTGTGCATGGATAACACATTTTCTTATTCGACTTATGCAGAGGTTTATAAGCAGTATAAACATAATAAATAATAGCATCTATTGTTTGCTAAAGAAATGCTGAAAAGTTTAAGGGCCCAATATTTTATAAACTACCCACAGAAAGTCATTTGTATTACCGCTTTGAAAACACACACGCATATAGTTATCCACAGATAAACAGTTCCGTTGTATCACAGCTATTCAGTGTGACAAAATTAACATGTACTTCAAGCAGAGATCACAACCCGACTGATCTGTTAAAAGTCGGACTGCTTACAAACTGCACCACCAGCATAAGCTATCGATTAAATGAAGTCTTTATGATTTAAATTGCATTATAAGCTGCCCACACTGCCCAATTTTTTTATGAAGAGCTTAGCATTATGACATATACTAAAAGTAATATAAAATCTATTTATGTCCGGTAATCTACACAGAAACGCCTGTATTTCATTCTCATAGAGGAATTCGTCTAGTCAACTACATTTGATCTAACAGATTTCTTCTATGTAGTTTACTTGCAGATATATATATATTGAACTACGCTGATGAGAGGTAATGACCTTGAAACACGCGTGTACGTAGATTACTGTTTTAAAAATAATAAATAAATAAAAATGTTATATACGTCCAAATTAAAAAGGGCGACTTTCTAAGTAAATAAAAAAATGAGATCCGAGGCGGAGCCAATATTAACCGTATGTATCGCTTGAAAAATAACAACAATAACAAAATCTCTCTCTCTCTCTCTCTCTCTCTATATATATATATATATATATATATATATATATATATATATATATATATATATATATATATATATATATACTTATATATATATATACTTATATATGAACAAATGATTAATAAAACATGTTAAAAGACATCTTGAAAAAGAGTTAAAAACATATTTAATTTTAAAAAAAGGAAGCACAAGATACGTGGATAGTCCTTAATCCGCGGGGTTTCGAAGAAATACTCTCCTTCTCATCAGAGGGCAGGAATTATTATAAGCTCTATTTCCTTTTCGGTTTTATTGAGCTTTTACATCTGGTGAGATTACTTTACTTGTAAATATTAACACTTTAATATTTATAATCTATTTTAAGTTTACCATTTTGATTACCTTGGTAAACTTATTGTAATTTATATATATATATATATATATATATATATATATATATATATATATATATATATATATATATATATATATATATATTCCTCTTAATCTGTCTGTATATTTCTGTGTCCGTTCCATTTTTTTTCAGATACTACTGGTCTGATCTAGTTGAAATTTTGTATGGACCTTTGTATTCATAAGGCGCAGTGAACTAAGTAGTATGGTGTCCGTTCGATGCACAGTTAGGGATAAATAGGGATTAGTATTTAATGCAAAATGAACACAAATCTCACTTTATTCAGCCATCAATTTGGCATAAAGCACTCATTCTAAGTAACGGCCTATAATTTTTGTCCATTTTTAACAGGCTTTTGTACTATTGTATAAGCACTGGTGACGTAAATGTTGGCATAATATGCATAACATTTCATAGGTATTTAAACGTTGTATTTGCTAATATTTTCTCCTCTGAAGAGATAGTAGACATCGAAACCCTATAAGGAGATAAAATGTATTCTTTGCCTTACTTAGAAAAATAAAAATCTTGGTTATGAAATTCAAACTTTTCACTTCAAAATGTTTTAAAATTCATTCAATCATTAAAATTTGATTTATTTGCTCCATCTTGTATATCGAGCAATTCTTATTTAGATGGGATAATACTTATAGAATATTAACTGCCAGTAACATTTTAGAAATCTTATAATCACAGTTTTCCATACCAGCTGGATAATTTTAGTATATATATATATATATATATATATATATAAAATTATGGGGTGTTCGTTCGCGCCTGACCTCCATAGAATGGAAATATGTCAAAAAGTTTAACAAGGTTTTTTTAATATAGATCCACAAAATATTGTGATAAGTGTTTCAGTGTGAACAGGTATGGTATAAGAAATTATGAGGTTTATCTGTTTTATTTTTACTTTCATTATATTTTGCTTTGGTTTTGAAACTCAAATTCGAAGCTATCTCTTTACAACCCTCCTTTTCATAACCTCTCATACTTTCATAAATCAGAATCCATTTTCTGTAGGCTTTTTTTGAACCCAGTCAATGACGAGTACTTTTGCTAGTATATATATATATATATATATATATATATATATATATATATATATGAGAAAGAAAATTAAAAGTGTAAGTTGAACATTACAATCAAAATTTATTGTTCGACTGAAGACTCTAAAAAGCAATTTACAAAGTCCTTAATCCGCGAAGTTTCAAAAAATGCTATTCTTATTATTCTTCTCATCAGAGGACATAAAGAAATCAGCAAATTATATTTGTAGCAATGCTAGAATTTTCTAGTTAAGGCATTAAGTGAAACCGCAATTTATTATTGTAAATTGCAAAATAAAAAATATTGGATATGTAAAAAACTATTATAAATACAATACAAACCGCGCATAATATTTCAGCTTGAATGAAACTCCTCTCGAGTTAATCCAAATATATATATATATATATATATATATATATATATATATATATATATATATATAGCCACCACCAAAGCTGTGTCTAAAACATCAGTGTTTTACACAATAAAAGCAATGTCATCCTTTCGTGTGCTTACTATTTTCTGAGTCAATTTCTAATGGATAAACATTGACGCTATCAGTGTTAATAGAAGTAACGTTTTTTTGCTATCGGATTTTCATATTTACATTGTAAAACGAATACATTTTTTAACGAACTACACAGACGAGACTTAAAATAAAATTAATTTTAACGTCTTCTGTTGACACTTATATATCTAAAGATAATGTTGCTTACAGGCCTCCGTACATTTTAGGAAAAAAGCGCCAGGAAATATAAATCACTTCTGTCATTTTAAATAATTAAATCAAAACGAATTTTTTTAGGTCGATTTTGTATTTGCAATTTTTATTATTTCAAGAGTAATATATTCTCTTATATGAATATATATTGTTTTAATATTGGAAACGTGTTAGAAAAGAATCTTTGTTTAAACTTCATATCGCGTAATATTTGAATTTAATATCATTTAAAGCTTTTCAAAAATAATTATCTTTTAGAATTATATTTTTTTGTTGTAATTCAAATAATTATATTACCGAGAAAAAAATTATCCAGAAAAGTGTTTATTTTTTTTAACGTAATAATACTCATTTTATGTCCAATTTTATTTGCAATTTGAAGGTAAGTGAAATAAATAACAGGATTTTATAAATATATAAAATAATTATTTTTTAATTATTTGATCTTTTCAGCTTTAAAAAATATTGAAATTTTCATCGACCTACATTTATCTTGTTTAGTTTTCGTAACACGAAATATGGGGGGGTGGAACATCTAAAAAATTATTTCCTCTAATATATTTAACGAAACCTACTTTTATTGTGTAAGCCTATTTAATAATGAATAAATATCGAAAATTTCACGAAAATATGACGATTATTTGATTTTTGCTAGATTTTTTAAAACATGGGTATGTTTACGGCTTCTAAACACTACATAGGATCGTTGCTTTTGAAGCGTCGATAATGTAAACACGATTTTTGTCTCGCATTTTCATTATTTTTTATACTGTAAAACTTTTTAAAATATTAGCAGTTTATTTGAAGCTTCTTGTTTTAAATGGTAAAAAAGTTAGGATGATAATATTTAATTAAATTACAATTACATCGTGTTACATACAACGGGGGTTAAAACTGTGGCGAGCGTTGGAGGTACCTATATATATATATATATATATATATATATATATATATATATATGTACATATATATTTATATATATATATTTATATATATATATATATATATATAAATTAAATATATAAACTATATTTAAAAATGCTAATGTAATATGAGAGAGAGAGAGAGAGAGAGAGAAAGAGAGAGAGAGAGAGAGAGAAATAGAGAGAAGAGTCTATGTGTATGTTGGCAATTCTAGAAACTGACAGGATACCAAAATAGAAGGACCAAGAATAGAAATTTGTGGGCTGATTCATCTTAAACAACATCATTAAGCAGTGGCACATCGAGTCGAAAAAGAAGAAAAAAAAGAAGAAGAACAACAACAACAACAAAAACAAAAACAACAAGAACAAAAGAAGAAGAAGATTAAGAAAAGAAGGAAAAAAAGAAGATGAAAAAAAGAAGAAGAAGAAGAAGAAAAAAAAATAGAATAAGAATGATAATAAGGCTCCGTGCTATTATCAGTCGTTTTATCACATACACATGGGACAGCAATGGCTGCTTTCACTGACAAACATTTGACATGCAATCTATTCTGCGACAATTGCAAATTGCTATCCATTGTCATAAAAATATTTATTTTCTTGTCAGTTTTCTCTTATAACATTTGCAATTGATATATTCGAAGATTTTATGAATCAAAAAGTTGATGCGAATAAAGTTAAACGTTATGAATGAATGAGTGACATATTTTAAGAAATAAACAATTTTAGTTACATGAATTCTAGAACATTAACAGGAAATATATTCACTTTTCATAATTTGAAGCATCTAGCTATGATCACTTTTCATAATTTGAAGCATCTAGCTATGGATATCAACATCGACCTTTGGTGATATTGTCTTGTACATTCAGTCCTTTGTAACATTTATACGGACCGGACCTATTTGAGGCACTTTCCTGATGTCCACTTCAATCTCCTGATGATGTCCACCTGACATTTTCAGCCTTTCCTACTACCTAGTTCCAGTAGCGTCATCTTTCGGGGATTTCCTGTTATTCATGTCCCTTATCAGTGCAATAAACGACTTTTTTTTTACTTTGTTCACATAACTTCTTTTCCATTGTTGTGTTTTTGTCTTTATCTTAGTTGTAAGAGCGATCACGTGAATTACATTATTCGCACTAATATACAAACCTCATAATGCGTTAAATCTTCTGACACTATCACACGCTTACAAGGCCAAGTCGTTTTCATGTAAATTTCATATTAGTATATTAGTACATAGTTATATATCAGTTGTCAACAATTATATCATTATTCCTAGATAGTAAGTGGCTTGAAATCCAAATTATCGATTCTCCTTCAGAAGCGTTTCTCCATCCATCCATCCATCCATCCATCCATCCATCCAGCGCGGCTGTATCCAAGATTGAACTCGCTATACGAGTTTGTAGTGTAATTCAAATCTTGTCGGTAGCTGAATACTTGATGCTTCGCTAGGGCTATCAAGGATATATTTATCGCGACGCCATCACTAGACGAGGTGCCTACCATGGCTTAAGAGAGTTCCATCTACCCTCGAGAGAAGGATAGACCACGCCAGTTTATCAACTGATGTTTTACCACACGGTATATACGGCGCATCGCCTTCCCAAATGATCAGCCATCTGGTACTGGCCAGGCTGAACGTTGCTTAACTTCGGTGATCTGGCGATTACCGGTGCGTCAACGTGATTGTGCCGTATGTCAAGCGTTTTATTAAGTCATAATACATGATAACTTTTATATGATAACAGTCCTGTTTTCTTTAAATATTAAAATGTTTAAACACTTTTACTAACTGAATCCGAGTGACCATATAGGAATACCAGGTGCTGTATGTGAAAGGAAGATGACAAAATCTGAATATTATAATCTGAATAATATATTATAAAGGCCACTTACCTTTAAAACTGATTGCCACGACGTTCTGTTTTAACGTCAACTTCGAACGAGTTATATACGGTTCCTTTTTCTTCTGTCTGAAGGCGAAACTTTCTTTATCATTATTGTTATTAATTATTGTACTATCCTCTACTGTTCAATTCGGTTTACTATACTATTTTAGACTAATGTTTCAATGCTTAATTTAGGGAGACAATGTAGTGACTGTTCTATTGTTATTTTACCAGGCATGACCGTTTCCTTTTTTTGGGAGGAAGTAGTGTAGTACCCGCTCTGTTTTCATTATTATTCTAGACATTACATCCTCCTTTAAGGGCTAGAGTAATATATTTGCGGGGCATGACACCATCCTAGCAGGCATTAACTCTATATATGTTCGTTTTTATGATACCATTGCATCGAGTTAGCAATAAAAAAAAAAAAAAAAAGATATGCTCCTTCCGGTTGAAAATAATTTTAGATAATATAATTATTTATGATACTAGCGGGGGTACCCGGCGTTGCCCGAGTGTTTGTTTCCGGGACGGGGGGGGGATTTTTAAAAAATGTTATGGTAGGTAAGTAGGAAGGATCAAACCCGGAATCATGCGTAAAAGTAGGAAAATAAAGTGAAAAAAAAAAAAAAAACATCTGCAACGTTAACAGTTCGACCACCAAGAAAAGTCCATTCCAGTTGTTTAGAAAAAAAAAAAAAAAAAAAAAAACGACTGCGGTAGGTCGGCGCGAACGTGAAAATATAATATGAATTGTCCAGCACACTAACCACTACGCCACAGAGCACTGCAGCTTAGTTTAGTGATTTTAAATAACTTCACATGAAAGAACTACGAAGCCAAACCGGTGTTCTCTTCTCAACTGTTCCTTGTGAACGATCCCCAAACGGTGTTAAGTGGTGGCAGGGGGAGGAGGAATTTATTAGAGAGAAAATATTTTACCACTTCCATTGATCTTAACCGATTTTGGCTGTGACTTCTCAGCAGAAAAAGTATAGAAATCTAAGATTATCGAGGAATTTGAGAAATAATAAGCCTATAACACACCTCAGATATTGTTCTGCCGTTTGTGCATATTATAGTTGCATGAAATATCATGATTTTTAATCCTATTAAGGTCAAAATCCGACGGAAAAAATGAGTTCATTTTATTTATATAGAAGAAGAGAAGATAAAGAAAGGAACATCTTTTTAAAATAAACAAAAAAACATCTTGTAAAAGTGATTTTTCATATGATATTCATTATCTAGACAGCGAATTACTCGCAATTTTTTTCTCCTGTGCTTTAAATAAAGTGGTCGAACATATTTAAAGAATACCTTAAAGGACCTTTTTCATTAGCTACTAGGGTAAGATGTAGGGGAAATTGTTACTACTTTTCCAAAAACACTCCACTTACCCTTGATCATTTACATTATAATAATGAATGTTTAGCAAGGAGGCCTCAAGTACCATTTCTTGAGTCTTTCATCTGCTTATACATCTCAGCTTATTAGTGAACACTATCGATCACGTTAAATTTAAAAAGGAAGAGAGTTTTATGCTAAGGAGAAAGAGAATGTACTTTTTTTTCTAATGTCAGCAAAAAATCGTAAATATTTCCTTTTAGTTTTGACATTTTTTGCACCATCAGAGATATTCCGATCTGTTTTAACGTCGGTTCCTTTTTTGATGGAAACGACTTGTTTTGAAATAGTGTTTTTTGGATTCGGCAGCCGAACTGTTCTTTCTGCTTTCTGCTTCCACTACAAGACGATGTAACACAAGGTCAGAAGGTAGAGATTGAAAAACCAACGCACAAGAAAAAGTGCACTTTGCCCCATAAAGAATGCCTGTGCAGCCACATCAGCATTACCGATAGGGCTGTCCCAGGCGATAACCAATAAATTAACCCAATTTCAAAATGAGAGAAGGTAAAACTTGGAAGGGTTGAACCCCCAAAACTGCACACAACTTTACTCAACCCGAATGAAGAAAGGCCACTTAGCTTTAAAACAGCAGGACGCTGTTGGACTGATTGCCGAAGACGTATTCTTGACTGTTATGAACGGCTTAGTTTCTACGCTGTCTGTTTTCTCCTGTATGATGATCATGTGCCAAAAAGCAATCTTTATACGGAAGTAAGCCTGGCACTTTATTATCACTAATGAATATCGATCGAACTAAAATCCTCAAGTTGACTATTATTGCCAAACTATCACATTATTAATAAGGATCAAAATTGTACACTATTCAGACTTTAAGATTCAATGAAATCTGTTTCACTGAAATGATCCTGAAATGCGAGATGTCAATCTGGCCATGGAAATCTAATCTTTTGAACCTGATCCGACAGCAATAGATGCTTAGAATCAGTTTATTGCCTTTTTATCTAACACGCATAAATCATGTTGTAAGGTTTGCAGTTATAATAAGGTCAAATTCGAGTAAACGGAATACGCCACAGGATTGACTTTTTGGTGACCTTTAATGCGCCGAACCTTCTTGGCCATCTTCCATATAAAGGGAGAAAATGGCCCAAACACCAAGAGAACAGTAAAACTCAGTTATACAAAACAAATACCAGAAGAAGAATTATTAGCGCTGACGGAATCAAATATTTAATTTGATTCCGTCAACCTTTTACCTTATCTTTTTTATTTTATTTTATCGAATTCAATTTGAATAAAAATAAAATAGAATAAAAACCAAAAAGTCAATTGTTAGCGAGGACGTCACTGCAATTCTTTAAACTGTAATATAAACAAAGATGCAGACTAACGAATCAGGTTTTCTGTGTTCTGTTTGGATATCCTGGTAGAAGGAGTTCAATATCTAAGAGACTTGTAAATTCTTACGAATCAAGAAAAATATAACAACGCTTTCGGGTGCATTAAATATATTTTGATAACTTATATAATACATGTTATGAATTCATCCGTATATCCACCCATTTATCGATTTGCATACCCCGGAAAGATTTACTTTATGCTTAAAAGCAAAACTCCAATCAGGAATCAATTGTTCCTTTATGTCATCGCATGTGTAGTCTTAATAAATTATGCAGAACTAGTTGTTAAAGTCATCTGGAGGTTTTACACTAAGGCGTCGCCGTTCCTGTACATATAGCGAGTGGTATTCACAACTGGTCACTCATCTAATACTGGCCAATCTTAACGTGGCTTAACATCGGTAGTCTAATTATTCTGTAGAGTTCTGAAAATTATAGCTTACAGTACCACAACTATTTGTAAGTGGGATTTTTTCCTCGATCACCGTTTTTTCTATATGCATGCGCGTCTTTTACTGATGGATGTTTACTGATCAAGCGTGAGTGAAAGGCTATCTTCTTTTCCTTAGAGTTTGACCCTCTTTATGTAACTCTCACTATTTCATGTGTCTTATCTTATCCTTCTCTATAAAACACGCTACACTTATTGCGTCTTCTTCCCCTTGTTTCTCCGTGCCGGTAGTAGAGAGAGCACACCTTTCGTTTCTTTGAGGCAAGGTTGTTTGTAGCATTACTACTGCACAAACGGAGACCGGCGGGCCAATATGATTATACCATGCATAGCTTTTTATAAATGTCCATATTTAGTTTTATCGCAACATTTAGGATATTGAATTCTTTTTGTTAAGCATCTACCTTATCCATATTAATTTATTTATTGCGGACTATTATTCTCATCTTTATTAGTTGTTGCTTCACGACGTTTCGGCCAACTATTCCTCTGGCCTTTGTCAGGTGGTAATCGCGACGGATAGGAACTTCGAATCTTCTAACTGCATTCTCGGCAATCTCTGCATTTAGGAGATTCGAAGTTCCTATTTGTCGCAGTTACCACCTGACGAAGGCCAGAGGAATAGTTGGCCGAAACGTCGTGAAACAACAACTAACAAAAGATAAGAATAATAGTCCGCAATAAATAAAATTAATATAAATAATACTCATCTCAATAATGAATTCCAATTAAAATAATCCATGTTGAATATTTTGTTAAGCATCTATGTTATACAACACATGTTGATTATTAGGTCGGGGCAAAAGATTTTGTCGATTTAAAATTTAATCTTGAAAATAAAAAAAAAACATTTTTGAAAATCTTTATTCATAACAATTACAGACTTTGCTCTCTTTAACTTGATTCCATCTGTTAACGAGCTTATAAATACATCACTTGTACAATTCTTTAGATATAAATGGGAAATATGAACCTAACTCATGTTCAATCTCCTCTCGTGATGTTAACTTAATGCCATCTAAATTGTTTTGTAATCCTCGAAATAAATGATAATCTAAGGGAGCTAGATCAAGAGAAATATGCAGGATGCGAGGATTTCCCAATGAAATTCTCATAGATTTTTGGTCAGTACTTATGAGCCAGGATGAGCGTTATAATATCATATGCCCCCTCCCCTTCTGCTTATTATAGCAGGTCATTTTTTAGTCATCATGAATGAGAATATTGGAAAAAATAAAAATGATTGATGTTTTAATAATCGGAAAAGTTTACTAATTAATCATGGTGATTAAATAATTAAATAATAATAATTTATTAATTAATATGGTGATTAAATAATTAAATAATAATAATTTATAAATTAATCATGGGGATTAAATAATTGAATAATAATAATTTATAAATTAATCACGGTGATTAAATAATTGAATAATAATCATTTATAAATTTATCATGGTGATTAAATAATTGAATAATAATAATTTATAAATTAATCATGGGGATTAAATAATTGAATAATAATAATTTATAAATTAATCATGGTGATTA
>NC_136489.1:146296949-146374449 GCF_053919585.1 Euprymna scolopes
AAAATATACTAATGAAATATACTAATGAAATATACTAATAAAATATACTAATAAAAAAAACTAATGAAATATACTAATGAAATACAATAATGAAATATACTAATAAAATACTCTAATGAAATATACTAATGAAATGTACTAATGAAATATACTAATGAAATATACTAATAAAATATACTAATGAAATATACTAATAAAATATACTAATGAAATATACTAATAAAATATACTAATGAAATGTTCTAATGAAATATACTAATGAAATATACGAATAAAATACATTAATGAAATATACTACTGAAATATACTAATAAAATGTACTATTACACTATACTAATGAAATTAACTAATGAAATACACTACTGAAATATACTAATAAAAAACACTAATGAAATATACCAATGAAATATACTAATGAAATATACTAATGAAATATACTATTAAACTATACTAATGAAATGAACTAATGAAATATACTAATAAAATACACTAATAAAATATACTAATGAAATACACTAATGAAACATACTAATGAAATATACTAATGAAATATACTAATGAAATATACTAATGAAATATACTAATGAAATACACTAATGAAATATACTAATGAAATATACTAATGAAATATACTAATGAAATACACTAATGAAACATACTAATGAAATATACTAATGAAATATACTAATGAAATATACTAATAAAATATACTAATGAAATACACTAATGAAACATACTAATGAAACATACTAATGAAATATACTAATAAAATATACTAATGAAATATACTAATGAAACATACTAATGAAATGTACTAATGAAATATACTAATAAAATATACTAATGAAATATACTAATGAAATATACTAATAAAATATACTAATGAAACATACTAATGAAATACACTAATGAAACATACTAATGAAATATACTAATGAAATATACTAATGAAATATACTAATGAAACATACTAATAAAATATACTAATGAAATATACTAATGAAATATACTAATAAAATATACTAATGAAATACACTAATGAAACATACTAATGAAATGTACTAATGAAATATACTAATGAAATACACTAATTAAATATACTAATGAAATATACTAATTAACTATACTAATCAAATATAATAATAAAATATACTACTAAATTATACTAATAAGATATACTAATGAAATATACTAATAAAATAAACAAATAAAATATACTAACTACATATACTAATAAAATATACTAATGAAATATACTAATAAAATATACTAATGAAATATACTAATGAAATATGCAAATAAAATATACTAATGAAATATACTAATGAAATATGCTAATAAAATATACTAATGAAATATACTAATAAAATATACTAATAAAATATACTAATGAAATATACTAATGAAATATACTAATAAAATACACTAATGAAATATACTAATGAAATGTACTAATAAAATATACTAATGAAATATACTAATGAAATACACTAATGAAATATACTAATGAAATATACTAATGAAATATACTAATGAAATATACTAATAAAATATACTAATGAAATATACTAATGAAATATACTAATAAAATACACTAATGAAATATACTAATAAAATATACTAATGAAATATACTAATGAAATATACTAATAAAATATACTAATAAAATATACTAATGAAATATACTAATAAAATACACTAATGAAATATACTAATGAAATGTACTAATAAAATATACTAATGAAATATACTAATGAAATACACTAATAAAATATACTAATAAAATATACTAATGAAATATACTAATGAAATATACTAATAAAATATACTAATGAAATATACTAATGAAATATACTAATAAAATATACAAATGATATATACTAATGAAATACACTAATGAAATATACTAATGAAATATACTAATGAAATATACTAATGAAATATACTAATAAAATATACTAATGAAATATACTAATGAAATATACTAATAAAATATACTAATGAAATATACTAATAAAATATACTAATAAAATATACTAATGAAATATACTAATGAAATATACTAATAAAATATACTAATGAAATATACTAATGAAATACACTAATGAAATATACTAATGAAATATACTAATGAAATACACTAATGAAATATACTAATAAAATATACTAATGAAATATACTAATAAAATATACTAATGAAATACACTAATGAAATATACTAATAAAATATACTAATGAAATATACTAATGAAATATACTAATAAAATATACTAATAAAATATACTAATGAAATATACTAATAAAATATACTAATGAAATATACTAATGAAATACACTAATGAAATATACTAATGAAATATACTAATGAAATATACTAATGAAATATACTAATGAAATATACTAATAAAATATACTAATGAAATATACTAATAAAATATACTAATGAAATATACTAATTAAATACACTAATGAAATATACTAATGAAATATACTAATGAAATATACTAATGAAATATACTAATAAAATATACTAATGAAATATACTAATGAAATATACTAATAAAATACACTAATGAAATATACTAATAAAATATACTAATGAAATATACTAATAAAATATACTAATAAAATATACTAATAAAATATACTAATGAAATATACTAATAAAATACACTAATGAAATATACTAATGAAATGTACTAATAAAATATACTAATGAAATATACTAATGAAATACACTAATGAAATATACTAATGAAATATACTAATGAAATATACTAATGAAATATACTAATAAAATATACTAATGAAATATACTAATGAAATATACTAATAAAATATACTAATGAAATATACTAATGAAATATACTAATAAAATATACTAATGAAATATACTAATGAAATACAATAATGAAATATACTAATAAAATACACTAATGAAATAGACTAATGAAATGTACTAATGAAATATACTAATGAAATACAATAATGAAATATACTAATAAAATACACTAATGAAATATACTAATGAAATGTACTAATGAAATATACTAATGAAATATACTAATGAAATATACTAATGAAATATACTAATAAAATATACTAATGAAATATACTAATGAAATATACTAATGAAATATACTAATAAAATATACTAATGAAATATACTAATGAAATATACTAATAAAATATACTAATGAAATATACTAATGAAATATACTAATAAAATATACTAATGAAATATACTAATGAAATATACTAATAAAATATACTAATGAAATATACTAATGAAATATACTAATAAAATATACTTATGAAATATACTAAGAAAATATACTAAGAAAATATACTAATAAAATATACTAATAAAATATACTAATAAAATATACTAATGAAATATACTAATAAAATATACTAATGAAATATACTAATGAAATATACTAATAAAATATACTAATGAAATATACTAATGAAATATACTAATAAAATATACTAATGAAATATACTAATGAAATATACTAATAAAATATACTAATGAAATATACTAATGAAATATACTAATGAAATACAATAATGAAATATACTAATAAAATACACTAATGAAATATACTAATGAAATGTACTAATGAAATATACTAATGAAATATACTAATAAAATATACTAATGAAATATACTAATAAAATATACTAATGAAATATACTAATAAAATATACTAATGAAATGTTCTAATGAAATATACTAATGAAATATACAAATAAAATACATTAATGAAATATACTACTGAAATATACTAATAAAATGTACTATTACACTATACTAATGAAATTAACTAATGAAATATACTAATAAAATACACTAATAAAATATACTAATGAAATACACTAATGAAACATACTAATGAAATATACTAATGAAATATACTAATGAAATATACTAATGAAATATACTAATGAAATACACTAATGAAATATACTAATGAAATATACTAATGAAATATACTAATGAAATACACTAATGAAACATACTAATGAAATATACTAATGAAATATACTAATGAAATATACTAATAAAATATACTAATGAAATACACTAATGAAACATACTAATGAAACATACTAATGAAATATACTAATAAAATATACTAATGAAATATACTAATGAAACATACTAATGAAATGTACTAATGAAATATACTAATAAAATATACTAATGAAATATACTAATGAAATATACTAATAAAATATACTAATGAAACATACTAATGAAATACACTAATGAAACATACTAATGAAATATACACATGAAATATACTAATGAAATATACTAATGAAACATACTAATAAAATATACTAATGAAATATACTAATGAAATATACTAATAAAATATACTAATGAAATACACTAATGAAACATACTAATGAAATGTACTAATGAAATATACTAATGAAATACACTAATTAAATATACTAATGAAATATACTAATTAACTATACTAATCAAATATAATAATAAAATATACTACTAAATTATACTAATAAGATATACTAATGAAATATACTAATAAAATAAACAAATAAAATATACTAACTACATATACTAATAAAATATACTAATGAAATATACTAATAAAATATACTAATGAAATATACTAATGAAATATGCAAATAAAATATACTAATGAAATATACTAATGAAATATGCTAATAAAATATACTAATGAAATATACTAATAAAATATACTAAT
The DNA here is from genome assembly GCF_053919585.1 of Euprymna scolopes. NCBI lineage: Eukaryota > Metazoa > Mollusca > Cephalopoda > Sepiida > Sepiolidae > Euprymna > Euprymna scolopes. The sequence goes on from NC_136489.1 coordinate 146,301,695, forward strand.
AAAATATACTAATGAAATATACTAATGAAATATACTAATAAAATACACTAATGAAATATACTAATGAAATGTACTAATAAAATATACTAATGAAATATACTAATGAAATACACTAATGAAATATACTAATGAAATATACTAATGAAATATACTAATGAAATATACTAATAAAATATACTAATGAAATATACTAATGAAATATACTAATAAAATACACTAATGAAATATACTAATAAAATATACTAATGAAATATACTAATGAAATATACTAATAAAATATACTAATAAAATATACTAATGAAATATACTAATAAAATACACTAATGAAATATACTAATGAAATGTACTAATAAAATATACTAATGAAATATACTAATGAAATACACTAATAAAATATACTAATAAAATATACTAATGAAATATACTAATGAAATATACTAATAAAATATACTAATGAAATATACTAATGAAATATACTAATAAAATATACAAATGATATATACTAATGAAATACACTAATGAAATATACTAATGAAATATACTAATGAAATATACTAATGAAATATACTAATAAAATATACTAATGAAATATACTAATGAAATATACTAATAAAATATACTAATGAAATATACTAATAAAATATACTAATAAAATATACTAATGAAATATACTAATGAAATATACTAATAAAATATACTAATGAAATATACTAATGAAATACACTAATGAAATATACTAATGAAATATACTAATGAAATACACTAATGAAATATACTAATAAAATATACTAATGAAATATACTAATAAAATATACTAATGAAATACACTAATGAAATATACTAATAAAATATACTAATGAAATATACTAATGAAATATACTAATAAAATATACTAATAAAATATACTAATGAAATATACTAATAAAATATACTAATGAAATATACTAATGAAATACACTAATGAAATATACTAATGAAATATACTAATGAAATATACTAATGAAATATACTAATGAAATATACTAATAAAATATACTAATGAAATATACTAATAAAATATACTAATGAAATATACTAATTAAATACACTAATGAAATATACTAATGAAATATACTAATGAAATATACTAATGAAATATACTAATAAAATATACTAATGAAATATACTAATGAAATATACTAATAAAATACACTAATGAAATATACTAATAAAATATACTAATGAAATATACTAATAAAATATACTAATAAAATATACTAATAAAATATACTAATGAAATATACTAATAAAATACACTAATGAAATATACTAATGAAATGTACTAATAAAATATACTAATGAAATATACTAATGAAATACACTAATGAAATATACTAATGAAATATACTAATGAAATATACTAATGAAATATACTAATAAAATATACTAATGAAATATACTAATGAAATATACTAATAAAATATACTAATGAAATATACTAATGAAATATACTAATAAAATATACTAATGAAATATACTAATGAAATACAATAATGAAATATACTAATAAAATACACTAATGAAATAGACTAATGAAATGTACTAATGAAATATACTAATGAAATACAATAATGAAATATACTAATAAAATACACTAATGAAATATACTAATGAAATGTACTAATGAAATATACTAATGAAATATACTAATGAAATATACTAATGAAATATACTAATAAAATATACTAATGAAATATACTAATGAAATATACTAATGAAATATACTAATAAAATATACTAATGAAATATACTAATGAAATATACTAATAAAATATACTAATGAAATATACTAATGAAATATACTAATAAAATATACTAATGAAATATACTAATGAAATATACTAATAAAATATACTAATGAAATATACTAATGAAATATACTAATAAAATATACTTATGAAATATACTAAGAAAATATACTAAGAAAATATACTAATAAAATATACTAATAAAATATACTAATAAAATATACTAATGAAATATACTAATAAAATATACTAATGAAATATACTAATGAAATATACTAATAAAATATACTAATGAAATATACTAATGAAATATACTAATGAAATATACTAATGAAATATACTAATGAAATATACTAATGAAATATACTAATAAAATATACTAATGAAATATACTAATGAAATATACTAATAAAATATACTAATGAAATATACTAATGAAATATACTAATAAAATATACTAATGAAATATACTAATGAAATACAATAATGAAATATACTAATAAAATACACTAATGAAATAGACTAATGAAATGTACTAATGAAATATACTAATGAAATACAATAATGAAATATACTAATAAAATACACTAATGAAATATACTAATGAAATGTACTAATGAAATATACTAATGAAATATACTAATGAAATATACTAATGAAATATACTAATAAAATATACTAATGAAATATACTAATGAAATATACTAATGAAATATACTAATAAAATATACTAATGAAATATACTAATGAAATATACTAATAAAATATACTAATGAAATATACTAATGAAATATACTAATAAAATATACTAATGAAATATACTAATGAAATATACTAATAAAATATACTAATGAAATATACTAATGAAATATACTAATAAAATATACTTATGAAATATACTAAGAAAATATACTAAGAAAATATACTAATAAAATATACTAATAAAATATACTAATAAAATATACTAATGAAATATACTAATAAAATATACTAATGAAATATACTAATGAAATATACTAATAAAATATACTAATGAAATATACTAATGAAATATACTAATAAAATATACTAATGAAATATACTAATGAAATATACTAATAAAATATACTAATGAAATATACTAATGAAATATACTAATGAAATACAATAATGAAATATACTAATAAAATACACTAATGAAATATACTAATGAAATGTACTAATGAAATATACTAATGAAATATACTAATAAAATATACTAATGAAATATACTAATAAAATATACTAATGAAATATACTAATAAAATATACTAATGAAATGTTCTAATGAAATATACTAATGAAATATACAAATAAAATACATTAATGAAATATACTACTGAAATATACTAATAAAATGTACTATTACACTATACTAATGAAATTAACTAATGAAATACACTACTGAAATATACTAATAAAAAACACTAATGAAATATACCAATGAAATATACTAATGAAATATACTAATGAAATATACTATTAAACTATACTAATGAAAAGAACTAATGAAATATACTAATAAAATACACTAATAAAATATACTAATGAAATACACTAATGAAACATACTAATGAAATATACTAATGAAATATACTAATGAAATATACTAATAAAATATACTAATGAAATACACTAATGAAACATACTAATGAAATATACTAATGAAATATACCAATGAAATATACTAATAAAATATAATAATGAAATACACTAATGAAACATACTAATGAAATGTACTAATGAAATATACTAATGAAATACACTAATTAAATATACTAATGAAATATACTAATTAACTATACTAATCAAATATAATAATAAAATATACTACTAAATTATACTAATAAGATATACTAATGAAATATACTAATAAAATAAACAAATAAAATATACTAACTACATATACTAATAAAATATACTAATGAAATATACTAATAAAATATACTAATGAAATATACTAATAAAATATACTAATGAAATATACTAATGAAATATGCAAATAAAATATACTAATGAAATATACTAATGAAATATGCTAATAAAATATACTAATGAAATATACTAATAAAATATACTAATAAAATATACTAATGAAATATACTAATGAAATATGCTAATAAAATATACTAATGAAATATACTAATGAAATATACTAATGAAATATACTAATGAAATATACTAATGAAATATACTAATGAAATATGCTCATAAAATATACTAATAAAATATACTAATAAAATATACTAATAAAATATACTAATAAAATATACTAATGAAATATGCTAATAAAATATACTAATGAAATATACTAATGAAATATGCTAATAAAATATACTAATGAAATATACTAATAAAATATACTAATAAAATATACTAATGAAATATACTAATGAAATATACTAATAAAATATACTAATGAAATATACTAATAAAATATACTAATAAAATATACTAATGAAATATACTAATGAAATATACTAATAAAATATACTAATGAAATATGCTAATAAAATATACTAATGAAATATACTAATAAAATATACTAATGAAATATACTAATGAAATATACTAATAAAATATACTAATAAAATATACTAATGAAATATACTAATGAAATATACTAATAAAATATACTAATGAAATATACTAATAAAATATACTAATGAAATATACTAATGAAATATGCTAATAAAATATACTAATGAAATATACTAATGAAATATACTAATGAAATATACTAATAAAATATACTAATGAAATATACTAATGAAATATACTAATGAAATGTAGTAATGAAATATACTAATGAAATATACTAATGAAATATAATATAAACATATACTAACGAAAAAAACTAATGAAATATACTAATGAAATATACTAATTAAATATACTAATGAAATGTACTGATGAAATACACTAATAAAATATACTAATGAAATATACTAATGAAATATACTAAAAAGATATACTAATGAACTATACTAATAAAATATAATAATAAGATATATTAATAAAATATATTATAAGATATACTAATGAAATATACTAATAAAATAAACTAATGAAATATACTAATGACATATACTATTAAAATATACTAATAAAATATACTAATGAAACATACTAATGAAATATACTAATAAAATATACTAATGAAATATACTAATAAAATATACTAATGAAATATACTAATAAAATATACTAATGAAATATAATAAAGAAATATACTAATAAAATATACTAATAACATATAATAATAAAATATACTAATGAAATATACTTATGAAATATACTAATAAAATATAATAATTAAATATGCTAATAAAATATACTAATGAAATATACTAATAAAATATACTAATAACATATAATAATAAAATATACTGATAAAATATACTAATAAAATATACTAATGAAATATACTAATAACATATACTAATGAAATATACTAATAAAATATAATAATAAAATATACTAATAAAATATACCAATGAAATATACTAATTAAATATACTACTGATGGCAATCCTTCGTAAACAGTCAGATTATTCCAGTTTATATATATATACTAATAATATAATTATAAGTTTATATATATACTAATAATATAATATTATAAAGTTTGACACATGTCCAGGTAAACTACATCTAAAAATAAAATATAAAAAGAAAATACACTAATTAAATATCATAATAAAATATACTAACAAAATATACTAATAAAATATATTAATGAAATATACTAATAAAATATATTAATGAAATATAATAATTAGATATACTTATATAATACACTAGCGAAATATACTAATAAAATTTACTAATAAATTATACTAATAAAATATACTAATAAAATATACTAATAAAATATATTATTAAAATATACTAATAAAATATACTAATAAAATATACTAATAAAATATATTAATAAAATATACTAATAAAATATACTAATGAAATATACTAATGAAATGTAATAAGAAAATATACGAATGAAATATACTCATAAAATATACTAAGGAAATACACTAATAACATATATTAATAAAATATATCAATAAAATATACTAATTGAATATACTACTGATGGCAATCCTTCGTAAACAGTCAGATGAGTCCAGTTTATATATTTACTAGCAGTTCAGCACGGCTTTGACGGGCCCTATGTACTGTTCATAACTTTGTGCATATGTATACACACATTAAAACGTTTGACACATGTCCAGGTAAACTACATCTAAAAATAAAATATAATAATAAAATACACAAATGAAATATTATAATAAGATATACTAACAAAACATACTAATAAAATATATTAATTAAATATACTAATAAAATATATTAATGAAATATACTAATAAAATATACTAATGAAATATCATAATTAGATATACTTATAAAATACACTAATAAAATATACTAATAAATATGCTAATGACATATACTAATATAATATAATAAAATATACTAATAAAATATAATAAAATATACTAATAAAATATAATAAAATATACTAATGAAATATACTATTAAAATATAGTAATAAATATACTAATGAAATATCATAATGAAATATACTAATAAAATTTACTAATAAAATATACTAATAAAATATACTAATAAAATATACTAATTAAATATACTAATAAAATATAATAATTAAATATACTAATAAAATTTAGTAATAAATGTACTAATAAAATATATTAATAAAATATACTAATAAGATATTCTAATGACATATACTAATAAAATATAATAAAATATGCTAATACCATATACATATAAAATATACTAATGAAATATACTAATAAAATATACTAATAAATGTACTAATAAAATATACTAATGAAATATACTAATAAAATATACTAATAAAAATACGAATGAAATATACTAATGAAATATACTAATAAAATGTATTAATAATATATACTAATAAAATATACTAATAAAATATACTAATAAAATTTAGTAATAATATATACTAATAAAATATACTAATAAAGTATACTAATAACATATACTAATGAAATATCATAATAAAATATACTAATAAAATATACTAAGAAAATATACTAATGAAATGTACTAATAAAATATACTAAGGGAATATCATAATACATTATACTAATAAAATATATTAATAAAATATACTAATGAAATATATGAATAAAATATACTAATGAAATATAATAATGAAATATACTAAGAAAATATACTAATGAAATATACTAATGAAATATACTAATCAAATATACTAATGCAATATACTAATAAAATACACTAATTAAATATACTAATTTAATTTAGTAATAATATATACTAATAAAATATACTAATAAAGTATACTAATAAGATATACTAATGAAATATCATAATAAAATATACTAAGAAAATATACTAATGAAATATACAAATAAAATATACTAAGGGAATATCATAATAAATTATACTAATAAAATATATTAATAAAATATACTAATGAAATATACTTATGAAACATACTAAGAAAATATACTAATGAAATATACTAATTAAATATACTAATTAAATATACTAATAAAATATACTAATAAAATATACTAATAAAATATACTAATGAAATATACTAATGAAATATACTAATGAAATATACTAATAAAATATACCAATAAAATATACTAAGGGAATATCATAATAAATTATACTAATAACATATATTAATAACATATACTAATAAAATATACTAATGACATATACTAATAAAATATACTAATGAAATATACTAATGAAATATACTAATAAAATATACTAAGGGAATATCATAATAAATTATACTAATAAAATATACTAATAAATTATACTAATAAAATATACTAATAACATATACTAATGAAATATACTAATGAAATATACTAATGAAATATACTAATAAAATATACTAAGGGAAGATCATAATAAATTATACTAATAAAATATACTAATAACATATACTAATAAAATATACTAATGACATATACTAATAAAATATACTAATGAAATATACTAATGAAATATACTAATAAAATATACTAAGGGAATATCATAATAAATTATACTAATAAAATATACTAATATATTATACTAATAAAATATACTAATAACATATACTAAGAAAATATACTAAGAAAATATACTAATGAAATATACAAATAAAATATACTAAGGGAATATCATAATAAATTATACTAATAAAATATATTAATAAAATATACTAATGAAATATACTTATGAAATATACTAAGAAAATATACTAATGAAATATACTAATTAAATATACTAATTAAATATACTAATAAAATATACTAATAAAATATGCTAATGAAATATACTAATAAAATATGCTAATGAATCATACTAATGAAATATACTAATATAATATACTAATGAAATATACTAATAAAATATACTAATAAAATATACGAATACAATATACTAATAAAATGTACTAATAAAATATACTAATGAAATATACTAATGAAATATACTAATAAAATATACTAATAAAATATACTAATAAAATATACTAAGGGAATATCATAATAAATTATACTAATAAAATATACTAATAACATATACTAATAAAATATACTAATGACATATACTAATAAAATATACTAATGAAATATACTAATGAAATATACTAATAAAATATACTAAGGGAATATCATAATAAATTATACTAATAAAATATACTAATAAATTATACTAATAAAATATACTAATAACATATACTAATAAAATATTCTAATGAAATATACTAATGAAATATACTAATGAAATATACTAAGAAAATATACTAAGGGAATATCATAATAAATTATACTAATAAAATATACTAATAACATATACTAATAAAATATACTAATGAAATATACTAATGAAATATACTAATAAAATATACTAATGACATATACTAATAAAATATACTAATGAAATATACTAACGAAATATACTAATAAAATATACTAAGGGAATATAATAATAAATTATACTAATAAAATATACTAATAAATTATACTAATAAAATATACTAATAACATATACTAATAAAATATTCTAATGAAATATACTAATAAAATATACTAATAAAATATACTAATGAAATATACTAATAAAATATACTAATAAAATATACTAATGAAATATACTAATAAAATATACTAATGAAATATACTAATGAAATGCACTAATGAAATATACTAATGAAATATACTAATAAAATATAATAATAAAATATACTAATATAATATACTAATAAAAAATACAAATAAAATATACTAATGAAATATATTAATGGAATATACTAATGAAATATACTAATGAAATATACTAATAAAATATACTAATAAAATATACTAATGAAATATACTAATAAACTATACTAATGAAATATACTAATGACATATACTAATGAAATATACTAATAAAATATTCTAATAAAATATACTAATAAAATATACTAATGAAATATACTAATGAAATATACTAATAAAATATACTAATGAAATATACTAATGAAATATACTAATGAAATATACTAATAAAATATACTAATAAATTATATTAATAAAATATACTAATAAAATATACTAATAAAATATACTAATGAAATATACTAATGAAATATACTAATGAAATATACTAATAAAATATAATAATAAAATATACTAATATAATATACTAATAAAATATACAAATAAAATATACTAATGAAATATATTAATGGAATATACTAATGAAATATACTAATGAAATATACTAATAAAATATACTAATAAAATATACTAATGAAATATACTAATAAACTATACTAATGAAATATACTAATGACATATACTAATGAAATATACTAATAAAATATACTAATAAAATATACTAATAAAATATACTAATGAAATATACTAATGAAATATACTAATAAAATATACTAATGAAATATACTAATGAAATATACTAATGAAATATACTAATAAAATATACTAATAAATTATATTAATAAAATATACTAATAAAATATACTAATAAAATATACTAATGAAATATACTAATGAAATATACTAATGAAATATACTAATAAAATATACTAATTACATATACTAATAAAATATACTAATGAAATATACTAATAAAATATACTAATAAATTATATTAATAAAATATACCAATAAAATATACTAATATAATATACTAATAAAATATACAAATAAAATATACTAATAAAATATGCTAATATACTATTATATACTAATAAAATATACTAATGAAATATCATAATAAAATATACTAATAAAATATATGAATGAAATATACTTATAAAATATGCTAATGAAATATACTAATAAAATATACTAATATGCTAATAAAAATGCATCAAGTCTAGTTGAAAATAAACTCGGGTTCCCGATCCCATAATCTACATTAATGATAATTACATCTCATCCGCATCTTCACAAACAATTTTTACGCCATGAATCAATCATTAATTGATACCCAAAATACATGTTTACCATAAAAGATTTATATAATAAACAGGTAAACATCTTATTAATAATAATAATAATAATAATAATAATAATAATAATAATAATGATAATAATAATAATAATAATGATGATGATGATGATGTAATTTCATGTTAGTACGTACGTTATCAACCTTTCACAATCATAAATTACATCACCCGATCTGTAGAGATGGTGATTAATACTTAATTTGATGTCACTAAGCTAAACAATTTCGACTTGACCCATTTTGAAATAAATTGTTCTAAAATCAAGTTGTTCAGTGCTGGCGAATAAAGCAATACAATTTTCAATAAATACGTTTTAAAAAGTGAAAATCGTGTTATTGATTTAACGAATATTTAACTGGCAATTATTTTAAGGTAAAGAAGATAGAGAATATTTATTGTTTAAACAATAAATTGCTACAATTTTAAATAAATAAATAAATAAATAAGAAACATATTTATTTTATTATTTTAAAGAATTTAGTGGATAATGATAATTATTTTGCGCAAAAAAGTCATTTTAAAATAGTACTGACTGATCCTGCGTGACATCATTATTTCAAAAAGGAATATTGCAAACAGAATGTTATACCGATTGACATAGAAGCACCGTGGATCCCGCTAGCTACGATAAATTTATTTGTCATAGTATATTCATTTATTTTTTGTTCATCTGTTGCCTGTTTAACACGCGAGTCATCAAGCCACGAGGAAGAGAAACATGCAGATTGTATGCGCCATATTGTCGGCGTGGGCGCCAGTGCTTTTAGCAATACACTAATAAAAGGATTCTTTTCAATATCGAATAAATTTGTGTGGACAAGTCACTAAGGAGTCGGAGGTTGGTGAAATGACGCAACAAAGTCTATGTATTCAACAGACAATTTTATTAATGCATGAAATGCGTGTCTGCGTGTCATAATTTGTCAGACAGTAGAATTACAATTTCTTGAAGAATGAGACCAATTTGACTTGACTACTGTGGTGGTGGGGGAGGGCAAGTAGATATTCTCATTACTTTATAAACCTTTCCTCCATCTCATAAAATTGCTTTTGTTATTTCTTGTTTTTACATCTTTGTTACATGCTTATATTTTGGAACAATTTATTTTAAAATGGGTCAAGTCGAAATTGTTTAGCTTAGTGATATCAAATTAATTATTAATCACCGTCTCTGAAGATCGAATAATGTAATTTGCATGGTTATCTTCTAAACTAATTCACCGATCATTATGAATTTTAGGATGTGCAAAGAGGTCAAATATGGACTATATTTAGTTTAACTTCGTTTTAATCAAAGGGGTAAAAAAATGATGGCAATCCTTCGTAAACAGTCAGATGATTCCAGTTTATATATATACTAGCAGTTCAGCACGGCTTTGCTAGGACCCTATGTACTGTTCATAACTTTGTGCATATGTATATATAAATTAAAAAGTTTGACACATGTCCAGGTAACCTACATCTAAAATTTCAAGTGTTTAGACCCAAAATTGGCGGAGGAGTTTGGTAGGCGCAAAGGTAAACTCTTTCAACTTTTACTTCTTGGCAGGCAAATTTTCGCCTAAATTTGTTGTCTGAACACCCTTTATGTAAAATTTCAAATGTTTAGACCCAAAATTGGCTTAATAGTTTGCTAGAGACCACAAATGTCAAATCTTTTGAATTTTGACCCCTTGGCAGATTAAATTTCGACCAAAAACTGAAAGCTTGCTCTATATCTGAATACACTTTATGTAAAATTTCAAATGTTTAGACCAAAAATTGGCGGAGTAATTTGGTAGAGACCGCAGAGATCAAATTTTTAAAAACTTTAACCCCAACTTTGACTCCTTAACATTTATTGTTTTGAGCTCAAATCAAATTAAAAAGTTTGATCCATGTCCAAGTAACCTACATCTAAAGTTGAAAGTGTTTAGACACACAATTGGCGGAAGAGTTTGGCAGAGTTCTTAAAGGTCAAATCGTTAAACTTTGACCTCTTGACAGCTAAATCTCTGGCCGAAAACCGATTAAAAGCTTTTCCAAAATCTCAATATCCCTTATGTCAAATCTCAAGTCTTTAGACTGAAAATTGACAGATTAGTTTGGTAGGGAAATACACACACACACACACACACACACACACACACACACACACACACACACACACACACAGACAGAGGCAATTTCACTATATCTATCTATATATTAAAATGTGTGAATGTATACAGTAATGCCTGTCTCAATATTTTTTTAAAACCTTGACCCCAATTTTGATCCCTTAACATTTATTGTTTTGGGCTCAAATAAAATTAAAATTTTTGACCCATGTCCAAGTAACCTACATTTAAAATTTCAAGTGTTTAATCTTTGATCTTTTTCCAGTCAAACTTTTGCCCCAAAACTAATTAAAAAGTTTGCCGCATGTCTGAATACCCTTTATGTAAAATTTCAAATGTTTAGACCCAAAATTGGCTTAATAGTTTGCACTTTTTTTTTGTCGAAAATATGAATTTTTGAACAATCAGGTCTCGATTAAAAAAAACAACAGCTTATTTTTGCAAGCCCCTGGGAGCCACTAAAGAAATATAAAAGGCACAGAGAACTTCTCTCGTCAAAGAAACGGATAACCGACACTAACAGCAATGCTCGCCGAGTGAAATTCATTAGCTGAAATGACAGCTTTTCTCGCACATCAACGAACATTGCTTGACTTTCTCTTTCTCTCACTTCGCTACAACACATATTTGGACTTTTTCTCTCACGCTCTCAAGTCTTCACCTTCTTCCTCTCTCCCTTCTTTCATACTGACTGCCACCTTGGCGCACACTAAAAAGTATTTTTTTCTCTTTTAACGAAAATAAACAAAAGTTTATTTTACATTTTTTGGTAGTGTATTTTTTGTTATTTATTTATTTCAGGGGATTTATGCAAGTCCCCAACAGTTATTCGTATTATTTGGATTTGCCGAACTCAGGAATTTGGACGGAATTTCGAACGGATCATTTTATTTATTTCACGGGGGTTGCATGCACTTGTTCTGTCAGCCATGACTGGATAGAAGTCCGAAGTAAATTACAATTGTATTTTTCGGCTGCCCACATTGAGAATTGAACCTCCAACTTTCAGGAGAATATCACTTTTACAAATTATTTTCCAAGTACCCTAACTTGGAGGTTACATCGACCGAAACATTGTGGAAATGTCACTCAAGATGGGAACAGTAGTCTGATGAATCCAAATAATACGAAAAAAATTTTCTTTTAGAAATGATTTAAATTCTACCCACACAATACGTGTTATTTACGGAATTAATACGTTAGTTGTTCAAATTAAATTTTTCTTTCTTTTATGCATGAGAATAAGAACTGTCGCTTTGTAGATTTCACGAAATTTATTCCGAAACTATTCGAAAATTCAATCTCTTAAACTGTGGAATGAATCTGAGCAGGCAATGAAATTGGTAGAAGCAAAACACCGTAAATTCCTATAATAATTCCGGCGAGAGTCATTCTTCCAAACAAATCATATTTACAAGTAGTAACGGAATACATACTCATTTTTTTTACAAAGGAGTTACCATTTATCAAGGCCCGGAGGCGATTCGAGGATAAGGGGTAATGAGTGTACGATAGTCAATGGGAAAATATCGTAGTTGTAATATTTTTTTATACTTAATGGGGTCTGCTCCCTTAAAGTTAGGAGACTCTATTTATAAATGCTGCTGATAGGAACTGACGACTCAAATGAATTCACGTTCTGCTATCAACCAATCAGAAACCAGAATTGCTCCATAAAAATTAAACTTTTTAGCATTCTAGCACATAATTTTTTCGTGCTAACACGAAAAGGTACTTTTGCTCTTTGGCTGCAAAATTATAAAGTCCAGAACCCGTAAAGAACATCTACCTACTGAGAATTCTTCATCTCCAGGACTTGTACAGAATAACTAGCCACCGGAAACTCTTCTGAAATTAAACATGGCTTACAATTCAGTGGCATGCTTTACTTCGATGGATCATAATCAAAATTCGAATTATGGCAAGTAAAATTTTTAGGATATTTATGCATCCAAATGTTACACAAGGTAATTCTGACACAACCTGAAAACAGAAACGACTGTGAGTTTATTGAAAAGCATGCAGCTATCTTTGCGGAATTAATACAGAGCTTAGATGACAAAACTCTCTGGTAATGCGAGAAGCCTTGGACGATGGTTGCAAAGTATTGAACATATTAAGAGAGCATTATTTATCGAAAGGAAAACCCAAAATATTTATATACTGAACCGACATCGATAAAACATATGGAAGCTGGGACGATTACAGATTATATTATAAGGGCCGAAACAACAGCAAATTCATTAAAAATGTCTGGCGAAATTATTAGCGACAGTCTGTTAATCTCCATGGTCCTTAAAGGCTTGCCGAATTATTTTAAGCCATTTACCTCCGTGATAACTCAGAAAGAAAACCCATGGCTTTTAGTCAATTCAAGGTAGCAGTTAGGAGTTACGAGGAAACCGAGAAAAAGATCACAGAAATAAAAAAAACAAAAAAAAAAACAAAAAAAAACAAAACAAAACAAAACAAACGAATCTACAAATATCAAATTAAAAACTTTCCACCTAAAAACACCACAATTCAATTATAATTTTATCTCGAATAAAAACAATTTCCCCTTAGAAAAGGACGAAAATTATTTGCTATAATTGTGGGCGACCCAATTACAAGAGTTCCCAATGTAGATACAAAAATTTCAAAGGAGACTCCATTAAAAATGTGGCGAGCTCATTTAGCGAACATAATTTTTATTTTCAAGTACGTTTAACGCTTCAATAAACAGTAACAATTTTCTTGTTGATTGTGGTGCAACGGCGCATGTAATTACGAAGGAATCTGATTGTATTAATTTTGATCCCAACTTTAACCATCAGAGTCACTTTGTAGACCTGGCGGTTGGCAGTCGAGTAAACGATATTGTTTTGAAGAGAGGCGATGCTGAAATATCGCTAAGGAACAATAAAGGTGAACTTTGTTTATGTATTCTGGAAAACGCTCTTCTAATCCCAAAATTTAAACAAAATATATTTTCTATACAAGGTGCAAACATAAACTTTAGTCCCAATAAATCAAAACTGGTGTACCCGAATGAAACTGTAATCGATATTATGGAAGACTATGTTATTTAAACGGCGTAGTCCCATCAAAAATCGTCTGCCAGACACGGCATTAAATTCTTGGGCACTGCAATATTCCAGATATCAAAAAGTTGCTGAATGTGGTTGACGAAATGAAAATAAAAAACTTCAAAAAACTTGATACACTGCGGCATTTGTACACAAGGTAAAATGGCAAAGTACCAAAATAAGATACCAGACAAGAAGGCCATGAAAATCCTATCACTGGTACATTGTGATTTGAACGGTCCTGTGGAACTGATTGAGAGAAAACTTCAGGTAAGCATTAAATTTTGTAGACGATTATTCCGGTTTAATAATGGTCTATTTCTTAAAAAACAAAATTGATACTTTACCAGCAACAAAAAAAAATATTTAGCTGACATACCCCCCCCCACCACGTCGCAGTAAAGTGTATTTGCTCTGACAATGGTACAGAATTCACTAATAAAGACTTTGAACTTTGATTAATTAACCATCGTATCAAACATGAAAAAATCATGGCGAACACTGTTTGAAATGGCAAGATGTCTATTCAATGAATCAAAACTCCGTCAAAACCTCTGGATATATGCACTTATAACTGCTGCATATATACGCAACCAGTCTTAAAAAAGACTATCTAGAACCCCATAGGAAGCTTTCTGCAGTAGAATACCAAATTTAAGCAGAATACGTGTATTTGGTGCAATTTGTTTCGCATTTATAGATAAGAAAAGCAAATTAAATATCAAAACCGGTCGCTGTATATTCCTTGGGTACGACAAAAACAGCTCAGCCTACTTAGTATTTTTTCCAGAAAAAAAAATAAAAAGAATCCGATGTGTAAAATTCAGACACGTTTAATTTTAAAGACGAAAATTCATCATTAAGAAGATGCATTAATATTTCCTCAAATTCATAAAACAAGTGACGACAATAAAGTCTCCGTTGACGAAGACAAGAGTATTAATAATGATGACAGTGATGATGCTGATGTTAAAGTCGAAAATTAATCAGAACCTTACCCCAAAAGAAGTAAAATACGACCCCATTTTTTTTTGTGACAATTTGGAAGATTATCAAGTCCACCATTGCTATTCCATGGATAATACACCAAAAGGCTTTAACGAAGCAATTGATTTAGAACATTGTCAGCAATGGAAAATAGCAATGGAAAACGATATAAATGCTTTAACAGAAAATAATATCTATTCGATAGTGCCTCTCCCAAAGGATAAACATGTCATTTCTTCTCGATTGGTCTTTACAAAAAAGACTACAGCGTCAGACGTTGAACCATACAAGGCTAGATCTGTTGCTGAAGCTCTCAGATTTACAGCATAGAATATTTTTTCTACGTTTTCACCGACCTCAAATCTAACCTGAACCACATTACATTTTGTTTTTAACCGAGTGGTCGATAGATTCTAGTGGGAATAGGACGAAAGATTAACATAGCTCAGGGTAAGTTGTGAGAAAAAGTCCAGGAGACTTTCTACTGACCATCACTGTCGGGCACACGGGTGAGTCCGTGAGCAATCTGAGTTAGGCCATCATTATTATGTCTTTCCCCTTTCTTACTTAACACCCTTACAGTATATATCATACGGTTCAATTATTACGTGCGCCTGTGATTATTTCATCTTATAATTTCGTGGTATTAATATTAAGCTAATACTCATTCAGTATGTAAATAATGAACGCGCTATTCCGGTTGATATGATGTTTTTTTCTATAGGAGAAAATCATTTCTTGTTAACTGCTCTTTCAAGTAACGATTTCCGCGGTTAAATCCAAAATCAATTCAGTCTCTGAAAAATTGGATTATTATTTCAAATCGGAAGCATCTCATTTGCATAATAGGTGACAATATCACAAGCATATAAAGAGAAAATGCTGACATTTTTTTCTTCTTTCTTCATTCTTTTTTACTATGCAGTACTCTACAGGCTGCACAAAAATAGGTCGGTATCAAATTTTAAGGCGTTAAATCACAGAAAAGTAGCTCATCTTGTCTTTGGTAGCATTTCAGACCACATGTTATTGAAAAACCTTGTCCGTAGCAATAAAGCCCGGTCCGTACCTGTTAATGTTATTATTTGTTTCGTATCAAATTGTTGGATGAAAATAAATACGTTTAAAATAAATAACACTCTAAATGTGTATTTTTTAGCATAAATAAAATACCCGAAACGTGTTACGATATCTTTTTATTAAACTGTTTGGTGAAAATATAGACCATCCCAACTACAACGAAAACAATCAAGCCCGGTTCATATTCTGCAGAAGTACCTGTTATCAAACTGATGTGTAAATATTTTGTTTTCTTTAGTATAAATAACAATAAAGATACAAACCGTGATACGATATCTTTTTATTAAATTGTTTAGCGAAAGTACAGAATACTTGTAAAAATCCATGTTCGCTTTCAGCCTAAGCGTTTTTAAAATAAATAAAACTGTTATATTATTAACATTAATAATAAGAATAAGAATAAATAATAATAGTAGTAGTAATAATCATACTACTGACAACAACAATACTGGTAGTAGTAGTAGTACTGGTACCAGGCAATGTAGAATCTATTTTTGTACGGATGCCAAGAAGCGATACATAATCCTTTCTAACGTTCTATGTAATGGCGCAAATGTAGAGAGAAAAAAACGTAGTTTTCTGCTGTTCAGCGCCTCCATATGTAACATGTAAAGTGAAAATAGAACAGTGTGTAAATATGTTGCGTGAATAATTGTGTCTCTATTTTTTTTTTGAGGAGTAAGCTAAATGATTTTTGTAAATTATGGTGTTATATTTGAAAAAAAAAATAATAGTAGTAAAAGTTATAATAGGAAATGTAAGACGTTTTTGGTTAATCGTAAGCGAAATCGACTCTGCGAATATTTTTTGCTGTTCAAAAATACTATTAATCTGAAAAAACGACTGGTTCTAATGTTGCCGATTGCCGGTTATTTCGTAATTCTGCTAAACTAAGAACGAAAGGAGAGCGTTTGTTAATTCAAGTTTAATTTACCGTAATATGTATAAAACGACTGCATTTAAAAAGAAAAAAAATTTCAGGTGGCATGTGGGTGTGTATGGCTGTGAATAAAAATACCTGGTGATTTCGAGTTCCGTGGAAGGACTTAATTTAATGAGAGTGAAATATTTGGAATTACGTATTTGAAAGAATTAATTGACAAGGATAAATGATACCATTTACTAAACGGTAACGAAATGTGGTTATTTTTGTGTGAAAACACGCAACAGTAATTTCAGGAAATGATGAGTGTGAAAGATTTGCATAGGAATTGCCTCGTTGTTTTCCTATAATGTCAAAAGTGATCCAGGGAAAAGACTGAGATATCTGTGTGTGTGTGTGTGTGTGTGTGTGTGTGTGTGTGTATGTGTGTGTGTGTGTATAACGGGGAATGACAAGTTAACAATATTTCCAACCTAAACGTAAGAGATATTGGAAACATGGTGAGATGGTAAATATGTGGAAATTCCAAAAGTTTTTTTTTAATAGCGAGTAATGGGTCACGGATGGTCTGGTAAATATTTTATAAAATGAAAATGGTTGCTATAACAGGATCAGTGCGCAATAGGACACATTGAACAGAATAAGATTTTAATTGTGTATAGTCGATACCGTAGTTCGTTACGGTATCCATTAGGCCAATCGAGTACCCACAAATTGATCAACCTTTTACGAACTTAGAGTCTGTAATGAAATGAAATAATGTTTATAAAGACATACTGACTGTAACTCTTATTTCCACCAACATTTCATATCCTCGTCCAAGAATAAACTGATTGCTGTAGAGATAACGATGCTTAAATCTAGAACAGAATTCTGATAGTTAAGCGTTAAGCGAAATTTGTAAGAAAAACAATCTTGGGCGGTGCTCACCAAACCGATCATTCAAGATAACTTTCTAGTTGATTTATTGATAACGTGACCTTCGACTAATCTCAGTAACGTTAGACATGGATATACAAGCACAGATAAGAATAATACTTAAAGGTTTGGTGAATCAAACTAGATATTTTTTAAAACAAGCAATTACTTACGAGTGTACACCCTTCGCCAAAAATACTGGAAATATTATACTTCGCAAGTGTTCAAATAAAACAACGTCTGAATCGGCGAATTAAAAAACATTTTTTTCAATTCCTCTAAATACTTGAAATGGCTGACAGATTTTTACTAGCTGAATTTTCTGTAACAGGAATGATATATATATATATATATATATATATATATATATATATATATATATATATATATATATATATATAATTTGAACTTGCTATTTTTCAAAAGTAGGTAACCAATGAAATATAACGAGGTTAATACAAGAGTGCTCAATACAGAAGTAGAGCAAGTTACATTTTCAATTTGTCTTCACATAAGCAGTAATTTGTTGTTACACAGTTATGAGCATGTTTCGGTCTTCTAGTGTTTAGTAACTAGAGACCTCGGGTTTGTATTACTGTACACATAGATTCGAAAAAGTTGTCAAAAAACAAATATATAACAAATAAATGTTATCAAAGGCAAGATAAGTTACTTTTCTACCAAACTGGATATATTTTTTGTGTTTTTATTCAATGTAACATATTTATTCAGCTTGAAAAACATGCAGTGTTTTACCGATGTATTGGAAAATTCAAAATGGCACCCGACTCTTTCTTTAATACGGTAAGTTTGGGAAAAGGTGTTATAAATAATAAACTAGACAAAATACTGTTAAAAAAAAAACACCGAATATATGTCAACTTATGTCACGGTAACATATATTGAGCGAGTTTCTAACAGTATTTTGTCTAGTTTATTATTTATAACACCTGTTCTCGAACTTACCGTGTTAAAGTGAGACTCGGGCGCCATTTTGAATTTTCCAATACATCGGTAAACATTGTATGCTTTTCGAGCTGAATAAACATGTTACATTGAATAAAAACACGAAAATTATATCCAGTTTGGTAGAAAAGTTACTTATCTTGCCTTTGATAACATTTATTTGTTATATATTTGTTTTTTGACAACTTTTTCGAATCTATGTGTACAGTAATACAAACCCAAGACCTCTTCAGGGAACAAACGCTTCATATCAACCCCACTGACCATTAAAACGAGTTAAGAATACTAAATGATATATCATAATAAAACGAAAGTATTGTCACAATGTCCAAATCAAATGTTCTTTATTCATTGCTTTTTTCTTCGTGTCGGAGGGAGACAGGTAAATAATAAATCTGGTCATTCTCATTAACTACGAAAAAATCTCTATATAAAGCTAAGCATTCATATATGCATATATATTTGTGTGCATCTGATTTACTCCGAAGTTAATAAACAATCATTAGGCATTTTGGAACAAAACTATTACGATTAAGGAACATAATGTGGGCTATATTTGTTTGATTCTATTTTTACGATGTTGGAACAAGGTGTGGAAGCCTTTTGTTATAATGCAGATACCCCCGAATAATGTAGAATTGCAACAGTCTTGGAATACAACTACCATGAGGTTGCAATATAAATTTGGTTTAGCATTGTGCAAAAAGAGTAAAAAGGGGTGTAAACTGGTTGTGAAAGTTTGGATACATCAATAAGTATTAGCCACCAATTAATAAGAATCCCCTGAATTATTCCATTTGAACATTAAAATATTTCAGATTTGCATTAAATTTTATCTATATTATCCAAGATTTTTAAGATTTCAACCGTTTTAATTTTACACATTTTCTAGAATTCAAATCATGTGATGCCTTTTAACCAAAATTGGAATAATGTTTCGAAACATAAAATTTAGTATCATTATATGTTAATTTTAATAAAAAAATTGGAATAATGTTTCGAAACATAAAATTTAGTATCATTATATGTTAATTTTAATAAAAAAATTGGAATAATGTTTCGAAACATAAAATTTAGTATCATTATATGTTAATTTTAATAAAAAAATTGGAATAATGTTTCGAAACATAAAATTTAGTATCATTATATGTTAATTTTAATAAAAAAATTGGAATAATGTTTCGAAACATAAAATTTAGTATCATTATATGTTAATTTTAATAAAAAAATTGGAATAATGTTTCGAAACATAAAATTTAGTATCATTATATGTTAATTTTAATAAAAAAATTGGAATAATGTTTCGAAACATAAAATTTAGTATCATTATATGTTAATTTTAATAAAAATATTGGCGCAAAACTGTTTCCTTCGAAGAATTTATTTTACCCGTCCTGGGACGGGTATTCTTCAAGTGAATTGCTGAAAAGTCCGATTATCACGTTGCTGGTTGAACTAGAACACCGACATTATTAAAATGGACATCGGTGCGCGCTGTTCTGTTGCCATAGCCAATTGGCGCATCACACATCTTCGTTGCCATAACAACAAGGAAGGATTGTAAGAAACAAGAAAAAGAGGCGAAAAACAATTATATATTTTTTTTTAGTTTCCTACAAGTAAATGGATCTTATAACAATCCGTATGTTTAAATCTTTGGGATTTTTTAAAATGGAATGAGGTTTATTATGTGATTAATAGCATAACTAGCTGACACATCTGGCGTCTCCCGGGTGCCAAATATGTTTAATTGAAATTATATATATATATATATATATATATATATATATATATATATATATATATATATAGTGACGCCAAAAAAGGATTCCGCACTTGTCATCTTTTCAAAAACCGCAAATTTAAGCTAAATTGAATGTAACTGTTTAAACAACCTATACCTCATTTGATTGGCCTTTTATTGCTCTATAATTTTACCTGTTCAGATTTGACATTTAATTGAAGTATCCTAATTTTTTAAATTGATGTAAACACTAGGATACTTAAATTAAAAGTCAAATCTGAACAGGTAAAATTATAGAGGAATAAAAGGCGAATCAAATGAGATATAGGTTATTTAAACAGTTACATTCAATTTAGCTTAAATTTGCGGGTTTTGAAAAAATGACAAGTGCAGACTTTCTTTTTGGAGCCACTATATTAAATAACCAGATAAAACTGTTTTTAGAATACGTTAAAGATGCAAAATATTTTATTAAAAGAAGGAAGACAAATACGATTCGATTTTTAAAATTTTTTTTAAAGTTGAAATATTTCTAATTAATTTCGGACCGCAACAGGTTTATCTTCAAAGAATGAATGGGTTCGATTGCCTGTTCTCTATTGCAAGTAAAAACATTGTTTTCTTATGTCCAAGACGTGTTGTTGTTGTTGTTGTTGTTGTTGTCGTGTTCGCTTAAAACTTAATTCGTATTAAAGCTTAAATATGTAAAATCTTTTATTAGAAGATGGACCTGTTACCGTCCAAAATTAATAAGAAATATTTCAACTTGAAAAAAAGAAAAAAAAAGAAAGAAATTGAATCGTATTTTCCTTCTTTCTCGAAATTTTCCTTTCCTTTTGAAAAATCCGATCTTATCGAATGGATAAATTTGTTAATCGAAATAATTTTTCCTTACTAAAAATTTATTTCTTTGCATCAAACGATTTGAGGATGAATAAATTTTGAAAGGAGGAGAAAGAAACAACTTGAATTGGAATTCACAATCAATACCAACAACACATGGAGAACGCATCTATTTCCCGTTGGATTACTTTCCTAGAATTTCTTCATCATTAACTTTCTCATCTTTTCTTTTTCTTTTTCTTCTGTTTCTCTTTTCAAAGAAAAAACTAGAAAAATACGAAGTAGACATCACACAAGACGAAACACAGAGAAGAAGAAGAAGAAGAAACAAGAAGAAAAAGAAGTCTTGTTTGACTGTTTGATTGACGCCATCTTGTTATGTTCTTAATCGTTTGGAAAATTCAGGAAACCGACATTCGCTTAATTCAAGAAACGCCAGTGGACAGATAATGGGATTGAACGGACTTTTCGAAAGGAAAGTTAATTATTTCACGAATTGAAAACAAAGAAGCTAATGTCAAATGTATCTGTAGATGACGCAAATATGGACAGTGAAGTTGTAAAATTTGCGGTAAATGTAGAGAACGTCTCGGTTACGAATGGGAGACTGTGAGAAGAAAATAATTAAGGAGAAAAATTTGTGCCACTTCCGGTAACTAAAACATAGTTTGGATTGTAATGCTCCTAGGAAATATTATAAGATTTTGTTATAACAGATGAATGCGACTGCAAATATGTGAAAAACCTACATAAAATAGTAGCTGATTACAATAAATTTATATGTGGCGTCTACGTTTGCCAAGAGATATATTTTCTGTAATGTTTTATTTTAAAATTTGCTTTAACTTCTTTTAATTGTTTAAATTCCATAAATTAAAAATTTTCTAAACCTTTAAAGTTTATTTAAAATTCTATATTTTATTTCAAAAATCGTTGTCAGAAAAATTACATTTAAAAAAAAAATCAAATTAATTCATTTTTATTTCTTTATTTTCATATTGTTCCTTTCTTTCTCTTCTCTCTTTTGTCTTCATCATATTATCCCGCCAATTCTTTCATTTCTAATCTGAATATTTATAAAGTCGGTGTTGTATAATATTTGTATAAGGCAGGCTGTGTCTACTCTTCTGACGAGATCAGTTTATCTTCGAAATGCCATGGCCTAAAGAGGTTCCTCTCCTATTCACTTTTCTCTAACCCTTATTGACTTGATAATGTAATAAAGTTCGTATGTAACTTTATTCTTTACCCTTTTAACTTATTCTAACTTTTACTCCTCTTAACCTTAGAGATTTTTTTTTTCGTAATAGGTTTATTTTATCATTGAACATTTATTTTTCAGCTTAATTTTATCACTATATATATATATATATATATATATATATATATATATATATATATATATATATATATATATATATATATATATCGATGTTTTTATTTGCTTTTGTTAGCGACACTTTCTTGAATGAATTCAAGTATTTATACGAAAGTGCATTTTTACGTAAATGCTAGTTGGGAATAATTTTCCCATTGACCAATCTGGTACCCCCTTTAATGGGGAGCGGCATATATATTATTTTTAAAATATAATTATCCACTGACACGTGAATCTGTGGTTATTGTTTGCAGAGGTTAAGTAACCAATGAAGTTTAACAATATCGAAATAGAGCAGGTATACACTTTATTTGTTTTTACATAAGCAGTAATATGTTGCTACACACTTGTGAGCATGTTTCGATCAGCTAGTTACTTCAAGCGATACAGCTTATACAAAAACAAAGTTTGCAAAGAAAATATCAGGTCTTCCTTGTTACAGAGGGTTAATATCACGAGGTTCGGTCAAATGTTGTGAAAAATAAGATTTTGTTGTATGTAAATAAGATCCAAGCAAAGATACACTGGCCATAAAAGTTTCTTCATAAATCCAAAGTATAGTGATAAGCCATCATTGGTTGCAGATTACAGTGAACTAATTGGAAAAACTTAACACCAATTCTGAGAAATCCTGAAAACTGAACTTATCAATCACTTAACTCCGCTTATTTCTTTTGTTTAAATGAAAACACTTTTTATCACTAAATTTATAGATAAGAATAAACTCCTAAATAAGAAACAAGAAACATCAATAAATTGTAGGCATTACAAATCACCCCCCCTTAATCTAATAATAATAAATAATATACTCCTCACCCTCACATCCATATCAAACACACCTCTGAGACTATATATTCTAAGATCCCACAGAAATGCACTTTTCACTTCAATCTCCACAAAAATTAATATTGGCTAATTTCATTACTACACCATCTTTGTCAGCACCGTTCCAGGAAAATCATCCCATATAACTATACCCATTACTTTCAGACATTTTCTCTAAATACTCCAAATATTTATCTATTTTCCTTAATTTATCCATTGAAATTTTGGCACATGGCATATACATGTATGTTATATCCCATATCAAGTCTCCCTCAGATATTCTTTTAATGATTTTTACTCTTAATAGAAATATTCGAAAAAAAAAAAAAAGATTATCTGTATGCGTTGTTGTCCTTGCCTCAATTCTTATACAGAAATACTATCACACTTAACCCAAAGCAAACGGAATTAATAATTAGCCTAAACTTAAATTTTGACTTTTTGTTCTAATTGAAATCACTAGTTTTCTCTACTATAGTAAAGAACTTCACCATAAGTTTTAAATCGCCAACTCTAAACTTTGACTAGTTTCAACCTTTCACAACCACCAAACTATATATTTAAACAGTAAAGAATATGCACCGTTATATAGCGTAAAGTTCAAGATTAACTCTGAAATAGTTTTATTTGAATCTACTCCAAATGAATAAAAAACAGACATGTGTGCATGTATATATATATATATATATATATATATATATATATATATATATATATATATATATACGTGGATAACTTCAGATCAATTATCTAAACTTATTTTATATCTTGACTTATTCTATCTCTTCCCTAGTGTGTGTAGGTATGAAAAAATAATTATAGTAACAATCATACATACATATATATATATATATATATATATATATATATATATATATATATATATATATATATATATATATAAAGTTTTAAAAAGAGTAGGTGGATTCATTATTAGAATTATGAGGAAGAGCAATGGAGGAAAAAACAAAGAAAAACTAAATAATAAAAAAAAAAAACCAGACGGGGGGAAAAAATAGTCAAAAGATCATTCGACTAAAAAAAAAAAAAAAAGAAAATCGAATATTCTTTTTACTATTTTTTTCCCGTCTAGTTTTTTTTATTTAGTTTTTCTTTTTTTCCCTCATTGATCTGCCTCATAATTCTAATAATGACTCCACTTATCCTTTTTAAAACTTTGATAAAATTTTGTACCACTACAAATCTTTATATATATATATATATACATATATTATTTGTTTTTACATAAGTAGTAATATGTTGCTATACAGTCGTGAGCGTTTTGGTCAGCTAATTACTAGTTACTAGAAACCTTTTCAAGCGATACAGCTTATACGAAAGCAAAGTTTGCAATGAAAATATTATTAGGTCTTCCTTGTCATTGGGAGTTGATATCAGGAGGTTTCGTCAAATGTTGTGAAAAATAAGATTTGGATGATCGGTGTCTTCATTCAGTCTCGAAAGACAAAGGATACCTCCTGTAAGGGTAGCTGCGCGTGTAATTGTGAGGCAAGGGTTTAATAATCACCAGCCACACCTCTCCTGAATCGGCACTGAAAACAATGCCGAGAGCACATACAGCACCTGGAAGTTGAAAATGGTCACCCATTTAGTACTGACCAGATTCAACGTTGCTTAACTTCGGTGATCCAGCGGGAACCAGTGTGTCAACGTAATTATGCCGTACTATATTAATATAGTTAGGATAAATTGAAAAAACTTTCATTTACAGGACAGAAAAACAAACTCAGTGAAGATTTAAAAGTATTAATCTTTTTTTCCTAATTTATAAAAATGAGATTAGTTTTTCTGTTTTCATAGAACATGTAATGGTCACCACCACTTTCTTTTATTCCCCTCCTTAATGTTGTCTTAAAATGTAAGTATTTGTTAATCTCTATATGTCTTCCTTCTATCCAAACCAAATCCGTAACAATCTACTTGGTTTAATCCACTCAACCTATTTAATTCCATTATGAACGTGTTGGATTAGTTCATTGAGATTACCAATGTGGGTGTAAACTCATGGGTAACAAGAAGAAGGAGTTGAAGATAATCCTTTACACCAGCCTTATTCGTTTCACTTAACTTTTCTATATTAATTTTGCAATGACTTATCTATATCAATTTTGTAATGACTTATCTATATTAATTTTGTAATGACTTTTCTATATTAATTTTGTAATGACTTTTCTATATTAATTTTGTAATGACTTTTCTATATTAATTTTGTAATGACATCTATATCAATTTTGTAATGACTTATCTATATTAATTTTGTAATGACTTTTCTATATTAATTTTGCAATGACTTATCTATATTAATTTTGCAATGACTAATCTATATTAATTTTGTAATGACTTATCTATATAAATTTTGCAACGACTTTTCTATATTAATTTTGCAATGACTTATCTATATGAATTTTGCAATGACTTATCTATATCAATTTTGTAATGACTTATCTATATTAATTTTGTAATGACTTATCTATATCAATTTTGTAATGACTTTTCTATATTAATTTTGTAATGACTTATCTATATCAATTTTGTAATGACTTATCTATATTAATTTTGTAATGACTTTTCTATATTAATTTTGCAATGACTTATCTATATTAATTTTGTAATGACTTATCTATATCAATTTTGTAATGACTTATCTATATCAATTTTGTAATGACTTATCTATATCAATTTTGTAATGACTTATCTATATCAATTTTGTAATGACATTTCTATATTAATTTTGTAATGACTTATCTATATCAATTTTGTAATGACTTATCTATATTAATTTTGTAATGACTTATCTATATCAATTTTGTAATGACTTATCTATATTAATTTTGCAATGACTTATCTATATCAATTTTGTAATGACTTATCTATATCAATTTTGTAATGACTTATCTATATCAATTTTGTAATGACTTATCTATATTAATTTTGTAATGACTTTTCTATATTAATTTTGTAATGACTTATCTATATCAATTTTGTAATGACTTATCTATATTAATTTTGTAATGACTTATCTATATCAATTTTGTAATGACTTATCTATATCAATTTTGTAATGACTTATCTATATTAATTTTGTAATGACTTATCTATATCAATTTTGTAATGACTTATCTATATCAATTTTGTAATGACTTATCTATATCAATTTTGTAATTACTTATCTATATCAATTTTGCAATGACTTATCTATATCAATTTTGTAATGACTTATCTATATTAATTTTGTAATGACTTTTCTATATTAATTTTGCAATGACTTATCTATATTAATTTTGTAATGACCTATCTATATCAATTTTGTAATTACTTATCTATATCAATTTTGTAATGACTTATCTATATCAATTTTGTAATGACTTATCTATATTAATTTTGTAATGACTTATCTATATCAATTTTGTAATAACTTATCTATATCAATTTTGTAATGACTTATCTATATTAATTTTGCAATGACTTATCTGTATCAATTTTGTAATGACTTATCTATATCAATTTTGTAATGACTTATCTATATCAATTTTGTAATGACTTATCTATATTAATTTTGTAATGACTTATCTATATCAATTTTGTAATGACTTATCTATATCAATTTTGTAATGACTTATCTATATCAATTTTGTAATGACTTATCTATAGTAATTTTGTAATGACTTATCTATATCAATTTTGTAATGACTTATCTATATTAATTTTGTAATGACTTATCTATATCAATTTTGTAATGATTAAGATAACGAACGCCAAAAAATTGTTTTAGAATCTTGACAGGACAAAACAATGTAAAATAGGAAATAATGGCATTTGGCTAGTTTAAAGATAATGAGTCCTTTTAAAATTTATGTAAAGAATACGCGCACAAATATCTTCTATATAAAGTAAAATAAGATTTTCCCTATTTAATTTACTCTAAAATCAGAAGATACACGTACAATCCTGCTACGTATGGGATTTAATAAATTTTTTCTACATCTTCGAATTTAACCATTTGAAAAAAAATTTACTTTTGATTACAAAATCTAGCACAAGAGTAGGAGTTGGTTGTTTGTTTTTGTTTTACGGCATATCAACCCTTTTCGGGTTATTTAATGCCGAATCCAAAGATTTTGAAGAAAAATTTTTTAAAAGAATATATTTGTTGTTTTCAAATCAGTTTCTATTTAACCCATAGTTGGGATCCTAACAGGTACTACCACTCCGGGTCAGAGTGGACCTGGGAGCAATGGTAATTAAAGGGTGACTCCACACTTCCCAAAGCCCGCAAGCTGGGGCCTCACCACTGGATATAGTTTAAGGTCATATCCAGGACCAAAGAGTAGGAGTAACGCACCTCTCCTACAGTATTATGCTTTCATCCTTTGACCCATAACACCATAGACTATTAGGTCTAGCATAATCATTATGTCCCGTAGCACACACTTTAGAAATCAATGTTGATGCGAGTGTAACATTATCCACGTTAATACACGGAACGCACACGTTGTAGCAGAGTACGTCGCAAAGGAGACCAAGACATCATAACTTGAATTCTTTTTTTTGTAACAACAACATTTATTTCCTCATTTTCCCGCTACTTCTATATTTATATATATATAAATGGGTTTTATGTGTATTAATATTGATATTAAAAAAGAAAATACAACTTTCTTATATATGTGTCGTGGAATTGCATTCACTAGCAAAAGATCTTACTAACTTACCTATTTTTTAAAACATTCATTTTTATTAATTCCATATTAATTTTTCATGGAATGATCATCTTTATTTAACTATTACGTGTAATTATATTAATACATATATTCTACATGATTTATACTTGCGTAATATTTGCGTAAAAAGATTATAATAAACATAAAACTCTTTCCATATATATTCATGTATACGTGCATATTTTTGCTTTAAAAATTTTGCCTACCAAACTCTTCTCAGAGTTTTTGTAGTTTGTAGTTTTTATTATTCCGTCAATTATTGACACAGCTGAGCTGGAGCTCCACTGCACCCAGGCTGTCCACTCCATACAGAGATCCAGTCCACTAGACGATTTAGGTTGGGACTAGTGTAGTCTCGTGTTACTGCCTGGTCAGGTATCTTTTCCAGCCAGATGTCCAGTTGTTTTTTAAAGTATTGGGGAACACTCTTCTTATACTTCTTATTGCGACTGGAATACAGTTGACTGTTCTTGTACCATTGTAGGTGAAACTGTGGTGGATGAGGTACTTGATCCTCTGTGTAGTCATATGAACCTCCATATATAAGGTATTTAAACCCATGCGATATTTGGATTTTAGCCTGAGAAAATCAATGCAAAAGCGTGAAAATTAAAAAAATAAAAATAAATAAAAATGAAATTTGCCAGGTGAAGGTCGAACGCCGGCATTAGGAATATGCATGCATAAAGCAGTAGCTATTTATTTATGATTCAATTTTTTGCCTGGCAGCAAACATATCTTCATAGATCAGTCATTAAGGGCAAACTGTACTAAACACCTCCGCTAATTTTAAGTCTAAACACTTGAAATTTTAAATGTAGGTAACTTGGACATGAATCAAACTTTTTAATTTGATTTGAATTTGAAATAAACGTTAAAGGGTCAAAATTGGGGTCAAAGTTAAAAAAAAATTGACCCCTGCGGTCTTTATCAGCCAATTTTTGATCTAAACATTCGAAATTTTACATAAAGTGTATTTAGACATATGGCAAGCTTTTTAATCGGCTTTGTCCGAAAATTTGGCTGCCAAAGGGTCAAAGTTCAAACGATTTTATCCCTGGAATCTCTAGCAAACTAATCAGCCAATTTTTGGTCTAAACATTTGAAATTTTACATTTAAAGGTATTTAGACATGCGTCAAGCTTTTTAATCAGTTTTGGAGCGAAAATTTGCTTGCGAAGGGTTAAAGTTGAAAGAGTTGATATTTTCAGACTCTACAAAACTTCTCCCGCCAATTAATGTGTCTAAAAACTTGAAATTTTAGATGTAGGTTTTCCTGGACATAAGTAAAACGTTTTAATACATATGCACATATAGTTATTAACTATAGGGCCCGAGCAATTCCGTGCTGAACAGCTAGTACACACACACACACACACACACACACACACACACACACACACACACACACAAACAAACACACACACACCCCACACGCACACATATATATTTAGCAGAAGTAGTAAATAATATATATATACATATGTATTTAGCAGAAGTAAATAATATATATATATATTTAGCAGACGTAGTAAATAAAATACTAGATAGTTGGCTCTTATGCGACTTACCATCAACCATTTTCATAGTTTTTCTATCACGAGATACAGGCCCGCGTGCACACACACACACACACACACACACACACACACACACACACACACACACACACACACACACACACACACACACATATCTCCGTGTGTGCGTCTGTGTCCCGTGTTTGAAAAACTATGAAAATGGCTGATGGTAAGTTGCATTAGAGTCAACTATTTAGTATTTTATTTACGTCGTCTGCTGGAAAAGCACTAGTTGCCTCAATCAGAATTGATCTTATCTAGGTTCACGGCTGTTTATAAAATCTCGGTCGTGTCAAAGTAATCGAGGTTGACACTAGGAGTCTAAGAAACAAAATTTCTCTATTGATATTTATTCACGTATCTCTCACCATTTCTCTCTCTTATTTTTTCTCGTTTTTCATCACAACGAGAAAAGATTTGTTTTGCAGTTTGAATCTCAATCTTGCAGTAGTTGTTCGTATGAGATCCAGCTCAGCCACAATTCTTAGTTTTATTATGTTTCTTCAGAAGCTAAAATGTAAAAATAAATGATATATTTTTATGCACAAAATATGCTATTTCGCTCCTGTGTTCAAATTTCAGTTGTCCCCCCACCTCAGATAGAGAGAATTAATGACGCAAAAAACTCGATCGAAGCCGTTCACAGGAAACATGAGTTGGAACAATTACATTGAAGGCATTGCCAGGGCCGCTGCAAGAAAGGTGGGCTCTCTCTACCGTGCTAGAAAACTACTAACACCCGAAAGTATCCTGTACCTCTATAAGGCCACCATTCGCCCATGTATGGAGTATTGCTGCCACATCTAGGCTGGTGCATCTGCTACTAGTCTCTCGCTCCTTGACAAGGTTCAAAAGAGAGTCGCAAACCTGATAGGCCCTGAACTGGCATCTAAGCTTCAGCCTCTGTCCCATCGACGAAATGTTGCATCCCTCTGCCTTTTCTACAAGTATTTTAGTGGTGAATGCTCCGACGAACTGCAATCACTTGTGCCCCAACGACGTGAGCACCCTCGACAAACCCGACAGGCTGATAAATCCCACCCCCACACTGTAGAGATCCCTAGATGTAAAAGATCTTTTTACTCCAATAGTTTCTTCCCCAGAACCGCTAGACTCTGGAATTCCATTCCAGGTCCCTGCTTCCCCAACAGTACTGACGTTCAGAAGTTCAAGTGTAACGTGAACCGACACCTTGCTGCCCAAATCCCTACATAGTGCCCCAGTAGTTGTTGCCCCTGATAGTAGCCCCCTACAATAAAGTGGCAATTTGCCTTTTTTGGGGTGAAAATGTAATAAAAAAAAGAAAAAAAAAAAAAAAAAGGTTCGTCAACCCAACATGATATAAGTCTTTAATTGAAGGGAATGCGCATATCGTTTACCTTTCAGGGAAATGGTTGTACCGTGTCCAGAACGTAACAGTACCTCGAGAAATGTCCACACGGCGTGGCGCGGACAAACCGGTGAACGATTACTTGATTACGAAATATGAGAATGTAGTATGGCGTGTGTCCACAGTGGCCTTAAGGAGCTCGCTTAACCTAGAGAAATGAGCGTGGAAGCACAGAATAAAAGTTAAACTACGTAAAATACTTTTTGTACGGATTTCCTGCGTTTTTTTTTTTAACCTGCAATGGAAATTACTACTCGAAATGATAAGACGTTCATTAGCCGAAAGCAATCTATTTCTATATGTGTCATTTTAACGACTTGCCAGCGAATCACTTAACGAAAATAATAACTAAGTGACAATATAACTATAGAACCATCATTACATAAAGATTTGAATCGATAATGCTATGCGAAAAGTTGAATATACGTTTACATAACACAGTTATGTGGAACCCTTGAGAAAAAAAAACAGATCACATTACACATGTCTATTTAGTACCCTTAAAAAACAAACAAATTAATAAGTATTCAAAATCATTCAGCAGAAGAAATAAATTGCAACGGATAAAGTCAATTGAGAGAGAGAGAGAGAGAGAGAGAGAGAGAGAGAGAGAGAGAGAGAGAGAGAGAGAGAGAGAAAGAATCGTCAAAATGAAATTGCGTCAGAGGATTGCTGAAAACATACTTCACACATGTCAGTCTGTGTAAAAAGATACAATGCACAATGAATCAAATAAAGAGCATATATAAATATATATATATATATATATATATATATATATATATATATATTTTGCACAAGCAATATCACCTGAAGAGGTCTCTATTTACTTGTAACTGGCTGACTGAAACACGCTTATGAATACGTAGCGACATATAAATGTTTATGTAAAACAAATAAAACGTATATCTTGCCTCACTGTTGTATGCACCTCGTTAATACTTCATTGGTTTCCTCACCTCTGGAAAATATAAACCTGGAATAATTATATATATATATATATATATATATATATATATATATATATATATATATATATATATATATATAATTTGATTAGTTTTTTTTGGAAAAAGAATTCCAGCAGAGTGCTCAATTAAAAGGAAAATCCAAATTTTAAGAGCGTACTTATATTTTGTGTACAGAAAGTTGTTAGTTGAGACAGGTCATTGGTACCGTCGGTTTCAAGCCCGATAATAAGGCCCGTTTAAGGTATCCTTATCAAGCTCTCTTCAGCCAATATTCGTCTCGAGACGAATATTGGCTGAAGAGAGCTTGATAAGGATACCTTAAACGGGCCTTATTATCGGGCTTGAAACCGACGGTACCAATGACCTGTCTCAACTAACAACTTTCTGTACACAATATATATATATATATATATATATATATATATATATATATATATATATATATATATATTGTTAAACAGCACAGAATTTTCTTGTTTGACAATTTTCCGTTTTATTTTTTCCAGTTTTCGAATAATCCTTCTTGTGTTATATGTAAAATGGTGTAAAAGTTTACACCATTTTACATATAACACAAGAAGGATTATTCGAAAACTGGAAAAAATAAAACGGAAAATTGTCAAACAAGAAAATGCTGTGCTGTTTAACAATATATGCTTAAAGGAGAATATGCTGCCTAAATATACTCAATATATATATATATATATATATATATATATATATATATATATATATATATATATATATATATATATATGTATATATATATATATATATATATATATATATATATATATATATATATATCCCCACCATAATAATAATAGTATAACGTTTGGTGACGACCCGACCTCCCACGGTTAAGCTGAAACAGTAATAAAACCGTAGTGTCTGCACAGATACAAGTGCAGTCTTAGGTGGTTCGGTTCGAACATCCACCAAGTTCCTGTGATGCAATTTCAGCCGCTTTCACGAAGACAGGGTTGCGACGTTGGATGCAGCAGTTAATGATCTCTTCTATCTTTTTTCTTCTGCTGAAAAGAGCATTCAACTTGGTTGTTCTTCTTTAAGTTTACTTGTAAGTAATGGCAACAATAACAACAACAACAACAACAACAACAATAATAATAATAATAATAATAATAATAATAATAATAATAATAATAATAATAATAATAATCGACTTTAGTTGTAGTTTCGTATGAAATTAATTATTCACAAGAAGAAAATTTATAAGTATTTATAGTTTTTCACAGGAGATAAAAAAATAAAAGAAATAAAATATCGATTTCAAGTTTTTTTTTTCCTGACAGTTACAATAGTCGATGAATGGGGTCTGAGTCTTGTTTTCAACAACCGATTTCTTTGTCAAAGGACGAGTGCTTTTTTGAATGGGCTGACTTCAAAACCTGAGTCAAACTTAATCCAGACTTACTGCAGACTTACTGCCGATTGATTTTCCTTGCTTTGCAGCGACTTATGTATACAGGGTTGGTGTGGGTCGGAGCATGCATGTTTTTCCATACAACAAATCATCGTCCAATCCGTTACACCTTGGTTCGTCCTGGTTGGATCATAAGCTACCTCTCCCCTACATCCAAATCAGGGTTTTCATTGACAATTTTCTCATACATTGGGAAACCTGACTTTGACTTCCTGGGTCTAAACTCTAGCCTAAACAATCCGCCAGATATCTTCAAATAATCACTTTTACAGGAATATTGTTTCATAAATTCGACTTTGTTTTCTCTGTTACAAAAAGAAATGTATTTCATATCAGCGACCATGCCATCTCTTTTTCTTATTGGCAGGGTTATCTGCTGCTTTCCCGGACCTAAGCATATTCGCCAAGCATTTGCTAAATTTAATAACACCCCTTTCTTTGGCCCGGCTAAGTGTCCAGTTTATCTAAAACTCCCTTATATTGGTTCTGTCAGTAAAGGGTTTGTCGATAAAATTACTTCAGTTGAATCCCACTATTTCTATGAGGTACAACCTCGTGTGGTGTTCGGCACTAAAACTGCCTTCCCAGCTTTTAAGCCCACATTACAAAAAGTTCAGTTGTATACCAATTTAAATGTCAGTGCGATGCTGACTACGTGGGTCGTACGTTTCAACGTCTGGGAGTCAGGTTGGCACAGCATGCCCCTGCGTGTTTTCGAAAGACCCAGGGGTCTAAACTAAACAGATTATTGAGCACATGCAGGCGTTCACAGAACACACCCGGACATTTACAGAACACATCCGGGAGCTCACCAATTCATAAGTTATCCACTGGTGTGCACTTGTATGACAATAAAGCATGTGGCGAAGCGTATTCGGATGGCTGCTTTGTACACAAGGCCCGTTCCAAACAGCATCTCAATATTCTAGAGGTCGTAAGTGTACTCTGACCATCGCTCTGTAGGCAAAAGGAGGGGTCGCATAAATTAGACCTTTTTAAGGAGCTCTAATTAACAAAAAACAAAGAAAAATATGTCTACATTGCGTCAATATTCCTTGTTTCTGCACTTATTTGCATACAAGTTATTTTTTTTCTTTACCCGTCCCGAGTTCTGAATTATGGACGACATATCACGAGTGATTCATTTACTTAATTTTCCCCATATGATTTTTTTCTTTGGTTTCACCCCTCCCATCGTTTACATTTTCACTTATGTATGAATCCGACGTTATCTCTTGAAAAGGGTCGGTCGAAAGGTTCCTCGAGGTTTTTTTTTTATTCGGATTATTTTTTAGTCAAATAATTTTTTGACAATTTTTCTCCCGTCTATTTTTCCCCCATTGATCTTCTCCAAAATTTGTATAATGACTCCATTATCCTTTTTAAAACTTTAACAAAATTTTGTACCACCACACACACACACACACACACACACACACACACACACACACACACACACACACACACACATATATATATATATATATATATATATATAATCCTGAAGCGGGGTAGGACCCCGAACCATGCATGTCCGTAGATTACTATTTAAAAAAATAATAAATAAATAAAAAATATTATTTGTTTACGTCCAAATAAAAATATTGGCGATTTTCTAAGAAACAAGATATTCAAAATGAAACGCAAAGTTAACCGTAATATCGTAAAAAAATCAACAACAAATCTACGTAAATATGTAAGCGATAAAAAATAAAGAGTAAATTGTCTATGGCTTCATAGCGTAATGGATTAAACGCTGGACTGTAATATATAAGGCATAAAGCTAAAGAGGGGTAGACCCCCAAAACATGCACGTCCGTAGATTACGGTTAAAATAAATAAATAAATATTATTTGTTTACGTCCAAATAAAAATATGGTCGATTTTCTAAGAAACAAGATCTTCAAGTTGAAGACGCTAAGTTAACCGTATTATCGTTAAAAAATCAACAAGATATATATATATATATATATATATATATATATATATATATATATATATACACGGATAGATGAGTCGTAGATGACGAAACATGTGTCAGTGGATAATTAAAAATAATATATATACCGCTTCCCATGTGGGGGTACCAAATTGGTTAAAGGAAAAATTATTCCCAACTCGCATTTAGGTAAAAATGCACTTTCGTAAATAATTGAATTCATTCAAAACGTATCGCAAAAACAAAAACAAATAAGATCTAAATAAATCGCGATATATCCTAACTGTCGGCGGGATGGGCCAACGGATAAAGAGGTCATTACTAGATTAAGCCACTCTGATGAGTCGTAGACGACGAAACACGTGTCAGTGAATAATTATATTTTAAAAATAGTCACAAAGTTGAAAGAAAAGAGAATAGAAACAATATAATGGTTGGATCAAAAGCAGACTAAGCGTGTGTGGAAGCGGGAGAGCAGAGTAGAACAGAAAAAGTAAAGACTACGGGAAAAGAGAAGCAAACGTAGAGAAAGGAGGATGACGGTGAGTAACAAAAAAAAAAAAAAGAAAGAAAGAATAAGAAAAGAAAGAGCAACAAAATAATGCAAAGAAAATAAAAAGCCAAATCTTCTTAAACTGGACAACGTATGAGAAAAAGAAAATCAAAGGAAAGGGTTCCGACATAGAAATTATCTGTTATCTCAAACTATAAAACAAAACTGCTTTATCAGAAAATATAAAAAAGAGAAATAGATGTACCAACAATTCACCTAAACGTCCTGTTTATCTCAAGCATCATTGGCTTAATAATGTTATTTTAAACAATTAACGACATCTCTTACACAATGTGTTCCTTCTCTCAACCGTTCAACAGTGTTTGTGTCAGTGTGACACTGAATAGATTGGACGTTCATATTAAACCGGATAAAACAGTACACACAATAAGACATCCACATGTACACACTTCCGTTTTTCTACTCATGAAATTTATTCAACCAATGGTCAACATTTAATGCACAATTTTAATTGTCCATTTATTTACACTGACAATTCTTTTAAAATTCTAAGAATTTTCGCTTCTTCATTCACCTCTTAATATTGAAATTCACCTCTCCTGAATCGGCACTGTTTGAGTCCAGTGGCAAAAAGAAGTTCAAGACGACTGGAAACAATGTTGATCCGGTTCAACATTGCGTTGAAAAAGAAATAAAACGTGTATAATTTACTGATCAGTTAAAATTGAGATCTTGTCACTAAAAGAAGCATATAATGCATTGAATAAAAATATTTACAGTGGTTGTAGTTGAATATAAAAGAAATAGATGCACTCATATATGCAATTATAAATAGTCAGCCATAATAATGCTGAAATGCATATCGTTGTATCACGAATTCCAATTAGTGAATATTAATTTTTATAAAGCATCCTAAATGAGTTGTCTAGTAATAACGAAATTCACTGATTGCACTAGCATGCTAAGAGATAAATAGATTTCCCCAAAAATGTTTAACTCAAAGGTTGTATCTATGAACAGGCTGCTTCTCAGCTAACCATAACATGATCGTTTTCAAGTCTAATTTAAATAAGTTTTTGTTGAGGCATCTTTTTTTTTTTTTACACGGGGGTCACCACTTATCAAGGCCCGGAAGCCACTCTGGGATAAGGGTTATTGCAAGTACAGTACGTTAGTGTGGAGATTTGATGAAGTGTTTACTTAAGGGGGCGGTTCATTAGGAATTTGTTAACGTTGCACTTGAAGACATCCAAGTTGTAGTCAGGTGGGAAGCAGGCAGACGGAACCCTCTTAAATAATTAACCCCTCCCCAAGTTCCGTCATTACAATCATCAAAGTGTTGCTTCACAGTAGAGCAGACCCACATTAACCCTTTTCTTTAAGTGGTTCTTGGTCCGTGATAAGTAATGCGCCCCCACAGAACATACGAGTGGTGTTCCAAAAGTAATGTTTTCTATTTTATATTCTGCCCGAATGGATCAGAGGAAATTGCAAATTGCATTATTATGATGACTGAACTTATGTATACATGATCTGAAAGTTTCATCTCTCTGTTGCAGATATTGACGGTGTGAGACTTTAAGAAAGAACGTGCATCTGAAACTGATACACGTCATTTAATTCCTAGCAAAAGTGCATTCAGAATGGTAGGGAATATGTAGAAAAGTAAATTCTGGCGCACAAAAAGAGAATTTTTTAATGGGACCACTCCCGTCTTCTTAACCCTTCAATTTTTTGAGTTAAAAAATATGAGGCTTAACTTCTGGGATGACCTTCGTATGACAAAGCACGCTCCGGACGTCCATGCACAGCCATCGTTCATCGCCGGTAACAGTGTATTGAAAATTGTGGTGACTATGTAGAAAAATACAATTTGGCTGGAAAAATCGCTCCTTTTAAGGGTACCACTCCATCTTTATTTTTTTGTTTAAAAATAGGAGGATTTACTTTTGAAACCACCCTTATATATATATATATATATATATATATATATATATATATATATATATATATATATATACACTAGTATTTCAGTCCAGCGTTGCCCGGGTGTTTGGATGTGTATGTTGAGCAAAAAAAAAAAAAAAAAAGTGGTAGTAGGAAGGCAGGCTCGAACCCGTACTGCAAAGGAGAAAAAGAACGGGGTAAAACCTAACGTTTATGCTATTACGACCACCGCCAAACCGGAAGCGACATTTTTAAAAATTAAAGCTAGACAATCTAAAGGAGAGGATAACTTTAAAAAATACCGGCGAAAAAAGTGACCCCCCCACCTAGTTGAATGGGAAGATATTAATGTTTTTAGCCCATTTTTCGATATTTGTCGTATGAAAGGTCGAACTTTAAAAGGATAGTTATCTTGGTAAAATCTATCGCTTCTATTGAAAGTTTAAGGCACACATGCAAACAGACATACATACATAATACATTTCAGTCAGTCATCATCATCGATGGTTCAGCATTGGTAAACACAATACCACCCTGCAAATCAAAAACCTCCGAAGAGTATGCACAACTTGATTTTTTTCCAAAGGTACTGAAATTCAGTTCAGCATACGAGAAGACTGGCATTGTTTTTGATGTTTACTTACCAACAAGTTTGAAAGCTGAAACACGGACAAAACGTGGACAAGGTGCAAAGCGTCGGGTAACCCACAACGGCAAGCTCCCTCCCAACTGGCGAAATTTCTTGAGGGATGATGACAATAAAACAGCTCTCTTCAAGTTTCTGGCTGATAGAATCACATCACTAGCACAGGATCATGAAAATCTCGTGGTAATCACCAGAGTTGCATATGTTGCTAGCAATCAGAATATCAGTTTTGAAGGACTAGCAACTTGCAACCATGAGGAATCAGACACAAGGATGTTTGTACACGCAAAACATGCAGTTAACCATGGTTACAAAACAGTACTGCTGAAAACTAATGACACAGATGTCCTAGTCATTGCCATCACTGTATTTCCAGTCTTGAAAGAGTTGGGCCTGGAGGCAATGTTCATTGAATTTGGTCAAGGAAATGACACAAGGTTTATTCCAGTACATGAAGTCATCAGCGTACTTGCCCCTGAAAAAGCAAAAGGCTTGTCCTTTTCCCATGCCTTTACTGGTTGTGACAA
Source organism: Euprymna scolopes (assembly GCF_053919585.1). Lineage (NCBI taxonomy): Eukaryota > Metazoa > Mollusca > Cephalopoda > Sepiida > Sepiolidae > Euprymna > Euprymna scolopes. The sequence goes on from NC_136489.1 coordinate 146,342,536, forward strand.
TGTGTCAGCCTTTCGATATAAAGCTAAAAATACAGCATTTCAGACATGGAATGTTTTACCTGACGTGACGGGCGTATTTGCCAAGCTGATCAGTCATCCACCAGTCATAACAAGTGAGGACCAAGCAGTTATTGACCAGTTTGTCATCACAATGTATGACAGATCTACCTCCCTCACAGAAATAGATGCTGTAAGATTGGACATGTTTGCTCGTAAACAGAGACCCTACGACTCCATACCTCCAACTAAAGCAGCTTTAACTGAACACACAAAGCGTGCAACATATCAAGCAGGGTGCATTTGGAGTCAAGCAACATGCTGTCACATGGAAATTGATAGTCCTGGCGAGTAGGGGTGGAAGAAGCACGGCAATACACTTCCGTCAGTTGCAGAAAGCTGCAAGGAACTAACAAAATGCGGATGCAAGACACAATGCTTTGGAAGATGCAAATGCTATAAATTCGGCCTTCCATGTACAAATTTATGCAGCTGCAATTGCGAGTGTTGAACGTGTGAATCCTGATGAAAACACAAGAACAAGAAGAGAAAAATGGGGGATAAACTGACATAAGTGTGTAAAATATAGCCTTTATTACACTCAAATGGTGTTAAGTCTTTATTTTCTAGTATTTTGACATCAGAAACATATAAATTGATATATAATATGTGAAAATCGGTCAAAAATGAAGCATTTAGTTCACAAAATGATAAATTTTACCATCCGTGGCGTATAATAAATTCCACAGCCAAACAACGCCGGACTTCCGGTTCGTTGACTGTCATGGCTCTTGTGAGCTGCGGCGTTGTTTGGCTGTGGAATTTATTATACAATCTCTCACATTCTGAAAATCCTATTATAAGTTGCTCGTTGGGTTAGCATTGCTGGACGGCGTCGTCCCTTTGAGTTAAAAATCCTACTTGTGAGACATCGGCAAGAGTTATTAACTAGTTGGACGGCCGCGTCCCTTGTCGAGACGAAGTAGGTTCATTTCACAGTCGGATTTCGGCGCGGTTTACTTGATGTGTGTTGGTTAATTGCAATTCTTGTGTGCGGGGCGTTTGCTCAGTTGGTAGAGTGCTTGCCTCGCATGCAAGAGGCTCGGGTTTCGAATCCTGAGTTCGGATGTGTCTAACTGATGAGCCCAAATGAGGGCGAAACTCGAGTCTTGGACTTCCGGTTCGTTGACTGTCATGGCTTTTGTGAGCTGCGGCGTTGTTTGGCTGTGGAATTTATTATACAATCTCTCACATTCTGAATATATATATATATATATATATATATATATATATTAAAATTGAAGGTAATCGTTCATGATGTAAAAATAATTGTTTTTAGAATTTAAAACATGCAATATGTTTATGACATAGAATGAGTGAATTTTTCTTTCTTTTCAACCGGCGCATTTTGTAGAATAAAAAAAAGCGTGGTGTGATTTTAATGTGAAAAGGATATTTTTGTTCTTTTTTTCGCTAGAATTAAAATTGTGTGATGTGTTTAAGAGATGAAATAAGTGTTTTTTTTAATTTATAATCGATATTATATACAAAGTTTTGTTGGGAATATTGTTTAAAATAGCTAATCTAGACTTAAATTCAAGTTCTGTTCTATTAGATAGATACGTTTGCTCATTAAAGTAGATAAATTGTTGAAGCCGTTATGCTGTTTAATTGTATGAAAATTCTTGATAGGTGCTAATTCAAGAAGTGTTTGCTGAGATTTATTTAAAAGTCTCGCGTGTTTAAAGTTAAAAGAATGATCATGTTGTAATGCATGAGAGAATAGTGCATTCATGCAATTGTTTTTATTTCACATCTCTTTAATGTTCACCATGCCTTTTCTTTAGTTGCTGTTGAGCTTCACCAATGTATATTTGATGACAATTATTGCTTGAGACCGTGTATATACCGGCATTAGATGCGAGATTTTTCAAAAATGTTTGTTTTATAATTTGCTGAAATTAATACTTTTCTCGGTGTTGTAAATAATTGCATTATTGTCGGAGATAGGTAAAAAAAAAATGCTCGTACACAAGGGAAGCGTTCGGTGTATAAGAGTTTGCTTGTTGTTTCTGGAAAATATGACATTTTTGTAAGGTTATTTTCATTGCATTTAATATGAAATATGGGGGATATTCTAATATTTTCAGTGAATTTTTGTGATATATTTGAATTCTTCGTCTCTCTCTCTCTCACTATACATATATATATATATATATATATATATATATATATATATATATATATATATATATATATACTAGCATTTTAGCCCGGCGTTGCCCGGGTGTTTGAAGGTGTATGTTAAGCAAAAAAAAAAAAGTGGTAGTAAGAAGGCAAGCTCGAACCCGTACCGCAAAGGAGGAAAAGAACGGGGAAAAACCTGACGTCTTTGCTGTTACGACCACCGCCAAATCGGAAGTGACGTAGGTTTAAATTAAGGCTAGACAATCGAAAAGACAGGATGATTTTCGAAAATACCGGCGACAAAAGCGACCCCTCTGTAGAAAAGTGCCCAGTTGAAGGTGAAGATATTAATGTTTTAGCCAATTTTTCGAGATTTGTCGTCTGAAAGGTCGAACTTCAAAACGATACTGATCTTGAAAAATCCGTCGCCTCTGTCGAAAGTTTTAGGTAGACATGCATACATACATACATACATACATACATACATACATTTATATATTGGTAGCTAAATATTTTCAACCCAAACCGATTAAAAAGCTTGCCCTATCTCTGAATACCCTTTATGTAAAATTTCAAATGTTTAGACCAGAAATTGTCTGAATAATTTGGTAGAAACCGCAGAGGTCGATTTTTTTAAAACTTTGATCCCTATCATGACCCCTTAACATTTATGGCTTTGGGTTCAAATCAAGTTATTAAGTTAGATCCATGTCCAAGGAACCTATATCTAAAATTTACAATGTTTAGATGCAAAATTGTCGGAGGAGTTTGGTAGAGTTCTCAAAGGTCAAATCGTTGAACTTTGACCCCTTAACAGCCAAATTTTTGGCCGAAAACTGATCAAAAATTTTTTCCCAAATCTCCGTACCATGTATATCAAATTTCGAGTCTGTAGACTAAAAATTGACAGAGTTATTGTGTAGGGAAATGTACACAGACAGACAGACACACACACAGACACGTTCACGTATATATATATATATATTGTAGGAGTTCAAAATAAATAAAGGAGGAAATATAGAAGAAGCTTCATATCTTTGTGTCTGGATATCCTCTGTCCTCAACTGTTAGGCTGCTGTGCAATGTACATCATACCAACACAGTAGAATAATGAGACATATCTGAGACTCTTCTTTAGAAGTTGATTCTGAACGACAGGACAACAATTTATATTTTATACATATAAATTTATTTTAGATTTCACACATTTTTGGGTTTCCACACGAATCTGCGTTACGTGTTTACATACTTGTCTTTGTCTAGCCTCGCTTCCCGGTTTCAGAGCTCATACCAATGCACGTCTGCACGTTTTGCCGACAACTCCTAGACAAGCAACTCTAATCTTTTGACATGTCAGTTCCGGTACGTTATCCTGAAAATTCATGAGTTCCGGCGACGTAAGTGATTTAACAGCACGTCTCACTAACGTGTGACCTCTGGTCACGTACCTAACTGCTTAAGGTCAATCTACCTTATACTTTGTTTATATTTAGCTAAGCTAAATTTTGTAAATATTTTAGCTAAAATTTATTTTTATATTCCAGTGACCAATTTTATTTCTCTAAACAATAAATAATTCTTAATATAAACAATAAATAATTCTTAATATAAACTATTTTAGCAAAATCACTACTGTTGTTCACTAATCACTAGATAAATAGATAGATAGATTGATAGATAAATAGATAGATAACTAACAGTTTCAACCCTGAAATTATCTAATTCACCCCCCATATATATATATATATATATATATATATATATATATATATATATATATATATATATATATGTGTGTGTGTACATGACAATTATATCTTATATAACCAGCGGTGAAACGAAGGAAATATGTTTGCATGTGATTGCGACCTAACACCTTGGAAGGACTACAAAACGCGATTGATCTCTTTATCTCCTTACTACCAGGAATTTCCATTTCAAGATTTAACAGTCATTTTAGATTTCAAGTACAATACCATTTTTCTGTCCCAATATCCCATTCCCTTATTCTATGTATCTATAATGTTTTAAAAACTTTAATTTTCTATGTTTATTGCTTTTAACAAATAAGGTGCAAACGAATAAAAACAGTTACTAATACTTTTTCTCTGAGGAGATGATTAAGTATCGAAAACTCATGGGTTAAGAAAATAGATTTATTTAATTGTATTCTTTGTTTTCAAGCAATAAAAACTTCTGTATTTGAAGATTAACCTTTTTAAATGACAAAATGTATATATATATATATATATATATATATGAATATATATATATGAATATATATATATGAATATATATATATGAATATATATATATATATATATATATGAATATATATATATATATATATATATATATATATATATATATATATATATTTATTAGAAAATTACCCTTTCCAACGAAGACGGGTAAATGGATTCCTCGATCATAATATTTTTGCACCACTTTTATATCATTGAAAAGATCAAAATCAAGATATAATAAACATTACGTCCAGAATCATTATTCTAATTTTGATCAAAATCTATTACATAATTTTGATTCTATAAAATTTAACTTGAAGGAATTTAAAAGAAGATATTCAAATTCAGAGAATATTACTTCATTGGTATCTGATGGTTATGAATCGAATTCAAGATAAATCTGAAATATTTGAATTTTAAATTGAAGATGGTGCACATATCAAGCATCCTAAAACATTTTGAAATACTCCGAAAAAACCCCTGAGATTTGAGGAATATTTATTAATTTATATCTATTTCACAAAAAAACAGAAGTGTCTGAATTTTCTCGAAGAGCTTGCATTTATTTTTAACTTCTTTACATAAAACTAAACTAAACTAAATATAGTCCACATTCATAATGATAGGTTAATATGTGCATACATATGTATTTTTTGTTTACGTATACAAGTCTTTGTCTTCTACAGTTCCAATCAAAGGTCGCAACAGTTATATGTAGTTTAGCCAATAGTGTTGCTTCGTTCGCGGCAAGACATAGCAACAGTTGCTGGCAGATCATTAAAATGAGAATATGTTAAATTTGTCTCTTCAAACCACGTGATAACCCAATAAATGTTAATACACTCGTATTAAGACTTAAGACTTTTAACGATTATAAAAACTGTTTTAGACAACCCGTTCATTTTCTATTTCTTTGTATTAAAAATGGTTCGATTTTAAAACGTTATTTGTATTTCCCAAAACTGTCTTGTTCCAAAACATGTGATAATGTCATTATATTCACCGATTAAATAAAGGACAGCTCATATGCTTAATTTAACTTGTTTCATAGTCTGCAAAATAAGCAAATACTTTTATTAGTGCATAAGAATAAACTCAGAAAATAATAAAACAAATATAGCAACAAAATTTGAATTTTAATATCAAGGCGTTTTGTGATAGTGGCGAGCACTTTTTCTTGTAAAACGAACATTGAATATAATGGTTTAACGGAATAATAAGACTTTCGGAATTTTTTAGATGAGGATTGATAATTTGTATTATTTGGGTTATTCGGACTACTTTTCTCATCTGGAATGTTATTTTCACAACAGTTTGGCCAATTCACCTCCGATCTTCTTTAGATGAAATAGCGATTCATTAGTAATACGTGGCAAGATTGTAGATCTAAAAACAACAAAACTCTCAAAATTCAGACTAGAATTGTCCAGATAAAATATCAGATAGAATTCAATTAAGTGAAACTCGTCTGGAGGTCGACGGTTCAATCCTCAGTGCGGCCGATACTAAAAATGCAATTGTGAATTACTTATGGCTGTCGGAGCGAAAGCATGATGCACCCGTATATTAAATAAAGGGTTCCGTTCGAAATTCTATGGAAATTCCCGAGTTCAACAAGAAGATCGGAGGTTACATCGGCCGAAGACTTGTAAAAATAAGAGGATGAAGAGAGTAGTCCGAATAATCTAAATAATACGGATAATAAGGTGTTTTGAAATAACGCTGAACGCAATTTTATTTCTTACAATAATATTAATAATTTATTTATTACATTTAAAAATGTTGTGGACGGACCAAATCCCTATGTAAATAAGATAATTGTTCCTTTCGCTCTTCAATAGCAAAGAGACAAATATTTAACCCCACGAATAATATCGATAAAAATAATAAGGCTTTCAAAAACAATAAAAAGCACCAAGAGTTTATTAGTATCCCTAACACACACAAAAAAAACGCACCATTAAAATAAATGCACCATTAAAAAATACACTATTAAAATCTATCTTCTATCTATCTATCTATATCTATACTCCTATAAATTCGTTTTTTCTTTTGTGTGCATTGATATTCATATTAAAAACCCTCTTTTCTATTTATTTAAAAAGAAAATACAAGTTTCTTATATATGGGTTGTGGAATTGCATTCACTAGCAAAAGATCTAGCTAATTTGCATATTCTTTAAAACAATCATTTGAATTAATTCCCGATTAGTTTTTTCGGTTTTCGTATGGGATGATCATCTTTAGTTAACTATTACGTGTAATTATATTCATGCAGATATTCTACATGATTTATACTTGCATAATATTTACGTAAAAAGTTTACATTAAACACAAAATTGTTTCCATATATATTTATGTATACGTATATATTTTTGTTTGATCTATAAAAGTGAACGTGTCTGTGTGTCTGTGCGCCTATATGTCTGTGTGTGTACATGTTTCTACGCAATAACTCTGTCAATTTTCAGTTTACAGATTCGAAATTTAATATATAGGGTACTGAGATTTGGAAAAATCTTTGTAACCCATGTTCGGCCAAAAATTTGGCTGTTAAGGGGTCACAGTTCAACGATTATGCCTTTGAGATCCCTACCAACTCCTCCGACAGTTTGGGGTCTAAACACTTGAAATTTTAGATAAACGTTCCTTGGACAGGAATCTAACTTAATAACTTGCTTTGGGCCCAAAACAATAAATGTTAAGGGGTCATAATATGGGTCATATTTAAAAAGAATTGACCGCTTTTTCTTCTTTTTTTGTTCAACATGCACCTCCAAACACCCGGGCAACGCCGGGCTGAAATGCTAGTCTATCTATCTATCTATCTATCTATCTATCTATCTATCTATCTATCTATAAGTGAACGTGTCTCTGTGTGTACATTTCCCTACGCAATAACTCTGTCAATTTTAAGTCTACAGACTCGAAATTTAATATACAGGGTACTGAGATTTGGGAAACTCTTTATAATCCGTTTTCGCCCCAAAATTTGGCTGTTAAAGGGTCAAAGTTCAACGATTTGACCCTTAAGAACTCTACCAAACTCCTTCGTACATTTCAGATATAAGTTCCTTCGACATGGATCTAACGTAATAATTTGAATTGAGCCCAAAGGGGTCAAAGTTAAAAAAATTGACCGCTTTTCTTTTTTGCTCAAAATACATCTCCAAACACCCGGGCAACGCCGGGCTGAAATGCTAGTATATATAAAAGTGAACGTGTCTGTGTGTCTGTGTGTCTGTCTGTGTGTCTGTGTACATTTTCCAACGCAATAACTCTGTCATTTTTCAGTCTACAGACACAAAATTTGATATACAGGGTACTGAGATTTGGGAAAATCTTTGTAATTCCTTTTCCGACAGAAATTTGGTTGTCATGTAGTCAAAGTTCAACGATTTGACCTTTGAGAATTCTACCAAACTTCTCCGACAATTTTGCGTCTAAACACTGTAAATGTTAGATATAGATTCCTTGGACATGGATCTAACTTAATAACTTGATTTGAGCCCCAAACAATAAATGTTAAGGGGTCATAATAGGGATCAAAGTTTAAAAAAATTGACCTCTGCAATCTCCACCAAATTACTCAGACAATTTCTGGTCTAAACATTTGAAATTTTACATAAAGGGTATTCAGAGATAGAGCAAACTTTTTAATCGGTTTGAGTCGAAACTCTTTACTTACCAATATATAAATGAAGGTATTATGTATGTTTGCATGTGTGTTTAAAACTTTCAACAGAGGCGACGGATTTTACCAAGATCAGTATTGTTTGAAGTTCGACCTTTCAGACGACAAATATCGAAAAATTGGCTAAAAACATTAATATACTCGCCTTAAACTGGGCACTTTTCTACATGGGGAGGGGTCGCATTTTTCGCCGATATTTTCGAAAGTCATCCTCTCCTTTCGATTGTCGAGCCTCCGTCATTTTTTGTTTGGCGGTGGTCGTAACAGCAAAGACGTCAGTTTTTTTCTCGTTCTTTTCCTCCTTTGCGGTACGGGTTCGAGCCTGGCTTCTACTACCATTTTTTCTTTTTTTTTTCTTTTAATCAACATACACCCCCAAACACCCGGGCAACGCCGGGCTGAAATGGTAGTAAGCAATAAAAAAAATCAACTTCAATATAAGTTATGTCCACAGCGCCATCTTTTTGTTTTAACTGTTTTTTTTTCTACGATTCTCCCATAATCATAATATTTCAGACCCAGTTACATCTATTTAAAAAAAAGTCTAAAAATAACATAAAAGTTCGCCTCCTCCTCCTACAACAACAACAACAACAACAACAACAACAACAACAACAACAGCATTAACATCAAATAGTTGGGAGGATAAAGGTCAAATCCGTTCAAATCTCTGAAACAAACAAAATAAAAAAGAAAAAAAAGAGATAAAACATCAATTTTATGTCATATCGAAACGGCTGTAATGCTATAAGCTTACTGATAAATATAGAGAATAGGTGATTTTTTATCTAATAGAGAAAAAATACTACTACTACTACTACTACAACTACTACTACTTCTAATAATAATAATAATAATGATAGTCCACAAAAATGGACATAAAAGTATTACTTTTGTTGTTTAACTTATGGGATTGGTACTGTTGAAGGGACAGAGAATGCGACTTTTACGTATCAACTCTATTGGACAAAAACTCAAATCCACAGTTTCGTTCATTCACAATGCAAAAATTATTTTCCTGATATTCGATATTATATTTTATATAAAAACTTGAATTCAACCTTATTTCTCTTTGTATTTCTAGACATGTGCACACGTCACAATCCAGCATAAGCCATCTGGAGCCGAAATGCCTTCGGCAGTAACACACACATGACGAAATACATTCACGAACTACCGTACGCGTTGCGAAATACATATTCGCCACTCACCAAACGTACACACATGTTCATAGACGTAAACACCCTCTCATTAACAAAGAAGGCAAACTAATATACACACACATCTACAATGCGTACTGATCTTATACACGACATTCGAAATGAACACGTGTATTCAATTTCTCATTGCAGACAAAACACTTTTTTTCACCTGGAACGTTCTCTGGCACTCTAAGCGATCAATTATTACAAAACCTTTATTTTTCATTGTTTTAACAGTTGATCAAAAAAAATTATTTTTGTAGGGATAGACTTTGCCATTCTTTTATTTGTTTATATCCTATCTTCAACATTAATGATCTCGCGTGCGATTTATTCGACAGCACAAATAGGTTCATGCACGTTTTTATCGCTGGATTTAGAATATTTCTTAACTCATACCCATAACAAAGATAATAAATAACTAATGACGATGCGCTGGGCTCGAAAATGGAATAAAGAAATCTTTAGGAAGGTTATGTGCACAAAACCCTTAATAAGATATTAATGTGAAACACAAAAGTACAGAATAATAAATGAACATTTTAAAACAAAACAACGAAAGGGTTTATTTCGTAAGAGGCTGGATCGTGTCCAAGATGAAAGAAAGAAAAAAAAAAAAGAAATAGAATGTTCTACAATGTTCCAGCGTCGGGAGGCAGAAACTTGAAGTGTTTAAAGTAGTATTAGAATTGTGCCCCCTGAAAGACAGTCCTGTCAGATGAGAAAGAAAGTTCGGGTGTGTAACGCATTGAAGTCCATGTGTGAAGGTAGCCATATTGGCTTGTTTGCATTTATGTCTTAGTCGAGTTCCAGGCCCGAATGCCCGGGAATAGTTTGTTGAGTCCCCAGAGATAGTTAGGAACAGATCCGTACCACGTGGAGTTGTTGTCAGTCCGAGATCCGGGAAAGGAAAGGGAGAGTGTGTTGCCGGTTTAACCTTTTATAAACTCGGTCATGTGACTGAGAGTTGGCTTCTAATTGGACAAGCCAGAAAAAGGAAGTATATTCTAAAATCTGGAGCCGCGAGAATTCGCTCCTACTGATGTTCCTTGCTACAAATCTTATTACAAGAACGATAATAAGAATATGACAAAAGTAACAGACCCCCACTTCGCTTCCTTTGAATTTCACAATTAAGATCAAATGTAAAGATAAGAAAACGAAAAACAATTAGCAACTTGACTAATCTCTCCTTTTTTACTGATGAAATAACTCGTGAAAGTGACGACAATAATAACAGTACATTTAAGTGTTATGGCCGACAAGTATGGCCAGTTTTAAAGATTCGTTATCCGCATCTAAAAATAAAAAAAAGAATTTCTGACGAGAATTCACGAAATTTGATTGGTCAGACCAGATAAAATGACCTTGTATCATAAACGTTAAAATTGTCATTTTGTAGACTTGTGTCTCGTTTACGGCGTTCAAAACCAGAAGTCAATCCTTCGTTAGTTTCAGCACATGCAACAAAAATAACCGACGACATGGCGATCCACGACGACGATGACAGCAGCATAGCACTAGTATGAATGTTAAATCTTTTCGTTTCCCATTTTTAATATCTTTTTTTTTTTTTTACAAAGGGTGTTGGGAAGCAATTCTAAAGACAACGTTTAACGGTATGGGAGCTAATTCTGGTGAAGCTTTTTCAAAACTATAATTAGAATGCTGTCAGGGCCAGTTACTACTGGAATCAAGGTTCGTGATTAGCTTGGCAACATCATGCACAGATATTTGTATGTCGCATAGCGTGTTTTCTGGTTTTTTTTTTTTTTTTTTTTTTTTACATAGGCATCACCACATTATCAAGGCCAAGAGGCCACTCAAGGATAAGGGTTAAAGAGTGTACAGTAGAAATTGGACATTATAGTAATCATTAGTAATGAAAATTTGGTAAAGTTGATAACTTATATGGAACGGCTCATCAAGAACTTATTTACGTTAGACTTGAACACAACCATATTGTAGTCAGCCGGAAAGCAGGAAAACGGAAGACAATTCCACAGGTGTGCAGTCCTAAGAAAGAAGCTTTGTTCATGGAATCTACGTTTAGGTTTAGGCACAGATAAAGAGTGGGGGGAATTATTGATAGTGTTTACAGCTAGACGAGTGTTTCTTGTGAAAGTTTGGCGAGGGGGGACCATAGATTGAAGCTCATTCGAACACTTTCCATGAAAATAACGATACATCAGAGACAAACTCGCAACATCTCTTCTGTGAGATAAAGGTTGCAAGGAAGAGAAAAGGACATCTCCTACGAGGCTACGAAGTCTATTTTGAACTCTATCGAGGCAGGACAAGTCCTTTTTAGCAGCTCCTGCCCAGATGTGGCAACAGTATTCCATCCTTGGACGTACCTGGCTCTTATATAGATAGAGAATAGCATCAGCAGTGAGATATCTACCGGATCGATAGAAAGATCCCACCATTTTTCCAGCGGCCTTGGCAACAGATTTGATGTACGTGTTCCATTTAAGATCAGGAGTAATGGTCAAGCCAAGAAGTTTGTCAAAACTTGAGGCCTCCTGAAGACGAGAGCCATTCATTTCAATTGATGTCAGATGTGGATCAGAATGTTGATGATGCAAAGAGAGAAGCTTGGTTTTAGATGCATTAAAAGTAACCAGCCATTCTTTACCCCATTGTACTACGTGCTCAAGATCAGAGGAGAGAGAATTGGAGAGAACTTGGTCGTTTACTGTTACAGGAGGAAATACGGGGGGGGGGGGTTGATTGCCTTGGTCGCATAGGGTAGAATTACCTGCAAAGTTCTTGGCAAAGAATTTGCCTTTGTCTAATGCTGACGAGATTACGTTGATGATGGTTGGGATAGAGCACACACTTCTGTTCAGGATCCTGTTTGCTATTCGCCAAAACTTTTCATATTTACAATCTAAGACGCCAAATATTGAGTTTAACTTTGATTTTGCTGTCAAGCTTATTTCAAAGAGAACACAATTTATTTCTAGTAAGACACTCAACTAAAAACCGTTTCCATAAATTTCCACGAATTAGAGGAATAAGAAGCCAATTAGATTTATTTGTAATTTAAAATTGTTAAGTTTGGGACAAAATTAGAATTAGGCACCAGCTGAGGTTCAAAAACAAAAACACCGTATTTATCGGAATGCCCCATGAAGATAAATACAAAATGGGGATACTATTAAATGCGTAAACCAGACGGTCTTCCCTTATCTCTTCCTGCTTTTAGATTCGAATATCAACCAGCCAAGGGTAATAAAAAAAGGAGAAAAAGAAAGTGGAAATGAGAAATGAAGACTCTCACCCACTTTCAAATCTATTTTAGTTCGTGAAGCACGAAGCTAAAACTTTGGTGTCTAACTTCAGTCAAGAATGACAACGACACATTACGAAAGATATCAGTAACGACAAAAAATATATAAACATATTTTTAGTGGGGCAGATTTCTGAAACAATCTTTCACTTGGTGATACAAACACCAAAATTGAAATTTGTCAGGTTTGCTTCTGCAGCCATCTTGAAAACTGGCCGCCATCTCGAATTGTCTGATGGCTAACGTTCTTTTCTTAAAATGTATGTTCTGAACGTCATTTGTGCCCATTTTGGTACTTGTATCACTAAGTGAAAGATTCTTATGGAATATTGCGATAACCTGCCCCACTATTTTCCAAACGTAACTTTTGACGAGTAAAAGCATATTATATCATTCAATCAAAACCCGTTGCAATTGTGATTGGCTGTGTACTGATTTATTATTTACGTCATTCTTCTATTTCTTCTTATATAATCTAACTAGAAAGGGTGTCCGGCGTTGCTCGGGTGTTTAGATGGTGTAATAAGGAACCCCCGGGGGCATCAAAACAACAGTAGCGGGATTGCACGTTGCCCGGGTGTGTGTAGGTGGTGTAGTAACAAACCCTGGGTGTGTGTAAAAAAAGTGGCAATAGCGGGAGGGGGGAATCAAAACAACAGTAGACAAAGGTATTAAAAAAAGGTGGTAGTAGGCAGGCAGACTCGAACCCGTAACGCAAAGGAGAAAAAAGGTTAAAAAAACCGTGCTGTCTTAGCCGATGTCTCCATCGCCTGATCGGAAGTTCCGCACGTTAAAATTAAGCGTAGTCAATCCAACCGATACGATGACTTGCGAAAATGGCGACCCCCCGACTTCTCCTTGTAGAAAACTGGCCAGTTGAGGGTGAAGGAATTAATGTTTTTGGCCAATTTTTCGATATTTGTCGTTCGAGACATCAGGCTTCAAAAGAATACCAATCGCGTCAGTGTCTGTCGCGTCTGTCGAAAGTTTTTGGCATACATACATACATACATACATACATACATACATACATATATACATGCATACACACATGCATACATGATGGCATCAACTCGTTCTCGAGTATTGGCATTACTTAATATATCTCTGGCTCAAATGACGCAAACATGAGCGCAACTAGCAGCACATGCCAGACGGTCACCTCTATGAACCCTTTATAGACCAACACATCAACTGATGACCGGGTCCAAGCTGTGGTGCCCTGAACACCTAACCCTAACCCTAACCCTGAACACCTACTACGCCAGACCATGGAAGTTCCAGAGTCTTTATTTCCATTCACGTTCATATTTGCATCAGTCCTCATTGAGTGTCCATTTGCCGTGTCAGGCTACAGCCAGGCTTTTTGTTATCGCGATACACACTGATCGCAAAGTGTGTATTTCATTGCATATCAAGTAATGCCTGTGCTTGAAGCTTTTTATAGTGAGCAAAGACTTTGCACTGAGACAATCCCACTCTCTAAACAACTGCCACATTGAACCAAAAAGAAGAGCAAGTCAGCATCATTGGAAGCAGCAGTCGCCGCACGTTTTATATCAGTGGTTTCCTTCACCACGGCTTACGGGAGCCCTCTCCACCCACCATTCCATTTGATTTATGACTGGAACTTAGCTTACTGGGCACTAGAGCATACTCGATACGCCGGTGAGTCATGTATGCTGCAGCTGACAGGGCCCAAGCTCTTCTGGAGGTTTTTGTCAGAGTTACCTCACCCTTAGTTAACAGAACCTTAGTCCACAAGGCAGTAGAGGTCCAGTTATACGGCGCAGGACACTCGCCGTTCATCAGAGCCCCGTCTGCGTGGCAGTGGTCACGACGTGCACGTGGGGTTGATTTGTCTGGGAGAAGCACAGTATGACGCTAAGACATCTGTGTGCTTTTAACACACGTCCACACCATACCTTGACATACATACATACATACATACATACATACATACATGCATTCACGCCAACCGACAGTTGAGATTTCTATTAGAGATGCATTCAATGTGCAAACGAGCAATTAATTGAGATTATCAGAGTTTTAGCACTGTATAAATAAATTGTGAGCAGGTCAATGCATGTATAGAAATCCCATGTACATGTATAGCATATGTATAAATGTATGTATCGGAATCGCTGCCAGATTACGTCATAAGAATCCGGCTAGAAACCAGAGATCAAATGGTGGGTCATCCGAAACTGAATACCAACGCCAAAACGACAACAGCTGTTGATTGAACGTTGCAAGCAGGTCAGACATCTGTTTGATATGATTCGCCACATCACGTTGGAATTGATGTCAATCTATAACTGATTTGATTAAAATATAAGTTTACTTTGTTTTGCACTTCTCTAATCACCGGATTTCTGGCTAGTTAACTTTTTCCAAATCATATTGATAACCACGTTTTATAGAGGATAACGATTAGCACTCGTTTCTAGTTCACCTATTTAATCGTACGAAATGCACTTTGATTAACAGCAAAGAAAAACAAAACTAATTTTTTTTATATGTTCTTGTGTTCATGTGTTTCAAAATATCAGAGTATTCTTCACAAGTACATATTTTTTAATCAATCAGTCAACAAAGTTTGTTTTAATTCTTGTATTTAATAGTGAGATTTCAAACAACTTACTACCGAGAAAAAACATTGTGTTAATGATTTTCAAGTTGCGGCCCAAAAGTAGATACCTGATTAGTTGACTTTATCATGTAAGATTTGATACCTGATTAATTGACTTTATCATGTAAGATTTGATACCTGATTAATTGACTTTATCATGTAAGATTTGATACCTGATTAGTTGACTTTATCATGTAAGATTTGATACCTGATTAATTGACTTTATCATGTAAGATTTGATACCTGATTAATTGACTTTATCATGTAAGATTTGATACCTGATTAGTTGACTTTATCATGTAAAATTTGATACCTGATTAATTGACTTTATCATGTAAGATTTGATACCTGATTAATTGACTTTATCATGTAAGAATTGATACCTGATTAGTTGACTTTATCATGTAAGATTTGTACCTGATTAATTGACTTTATCATGTAAGATTTGATACCTGATTAGTTGACTTTATCATGTAAGATTTGATACCTGATTAATTGACTTTATAATGTAAGATTTGATACCTGATTAGTTGACTTTATCATGTAAAATTTGATACCTGATTAATTGACTTTATCATGTAAGATTTGATACCTGATTAGTTGACTTTATCATGTAAGATTTGATACCTGATTAATTGACTTTATCATGTAAGATTTGATACCTGATTAATTGACTTTATCATGTAAGATTTGATACCTGATTAATTGACTTTATCATGTAAGATTTGATACCTGATTAGTTGACTTTATCATGTAAGATTTGATACCTGATTAATTGACTTTATCATGTAAGATTTGATACCTGATTAATTGACTTTATCATGTAAGATTTGATACCTGATTAGTTGACTTTATCATGTAAAATTTGATACCTGATTAATTGACTTTATCATGTAAGATTTGATACCTGATTAATTGACTTTATCATGTAAGAATTGATACCTGATTAGTTGACTTTATCATGTAAGATTTGTACCTGATTAATTGACTTTATCATGTAAGATTTGATACCTGATTAGTTGACTTTATCATGTAAGATTTGATACCTGATTAATTGACTTTATCATGTAAGATTTGATACCTGATTAGTTGACTTTATCATGTAAAATTTGATACCTGATTAGTTGACTTTATCATGTAAGATTTGATACCTGATTAGTTGACTTTATCATGTAAAATTTGATACCTGATTAGTTGACTTTATCATGTAAGATTTGATACCTGATTAGTTGACTTTATCATGTAAAATTTGATACCTGATTAATTGACTTTATCATGTAAGATTTGATACCTGATTAGTTGACTTTATCATGTAAAATTTGATACCTGATTAATTGACTTTATCATGTAAGATTTGATACCTGATTAGTTGACTTTATCATGTAAAATTTGATACCTGATTAGTTGACTTTATCATGTAAGATTTGATACCTGATTAATTGACTTTATCATGTAAGATTTGATACCTGATTAGTTGACTTTATCATGTAAGATTTGATACCTGATTAATTGACTTTATCATGTAAGATTTGATACCTGATTAATTGACTTTATCATGTAAGATTTGATACCTGATTAATTGACTTTATCATGTAAGATTTGATACCTGATTAATTGACTTTATCATGTAAGATTTGATACCTGATTAATTGACTTTATCATGTAAGATTTGATACCTGATTAGTTGACTTTATCATGTAAGATTTGTACCTGATTAATTGACTTTATCATGTAAGATTTTATACCTGATTAGTTGACTTTATCATGTAAGATTTGATACCTGATTAATTGACTTTATCATGTAAGATTTGATACCTGATTAGTTGACTTTATCATGTAAGATTTGATACCTGATTAATTGACTTTATCATGTAAGATTTGATACCTGATTAGTTGACTTTATCATGTAAGATTTGATACCTGATTAGTTGACTTTATCATGTAAGATTTGATACCTGATTAGTTGACTTTATCATGTAAGATTTGATACCTGATTAATTGACTTTATAATGTAAGATTTGATACCTGATTAGTTGACTTTATCATGTAAGATTTGATACCTGATTAGTTGACTATATCATGTAAGATTTGATACCTGATTAGTTGACTTTATCATGTAAGATTTGATACCTGATTAGTTGACTTTATCATGTAAGATTTGATACCTGATTAGTTGACTTTATCATGTAAGATTTGATACCTGATTAATTGACTTTATAATGTAAGATTTGATACCTGATTAGTTGACTTTATCATGTAAGATTTGATACCTGATTAGTTGACTATATCATGTAAGATTTGATACCTGATTAGTTGACTTTATCATGTAAGATTTGATACCTGATTAGTTGACTTTATCATGTAAGATTTGATACCTGATTAGTTGACTTTATCATGTAAGATTTGATACCTGATTAGTTGACTATATCATGTAAGATTTGATACCTGATTAGTTGACTTTATCATGTAAGATTTGATACCTGATTAGTTGACTTTATCATGTAAGATTTGATACCTGATTAGTTGACTTTATCATGTAAGATTTGATACCTGATTAGTTGACTTTATCATGTAAGATTTGATACCTGATTAGTTGACTTTATCATGTAAGATTTGATACCTGATTAGTTGACTATATCATGTAAGATTTGATACCTGATTAGTTGACTTTATCATGTAAGATTTGATACCTGATTAGTTGACTTTATCATGTAAGATTTGATACCTGATTAGTTGACTTTATCATGTAAGATTTGATACCTGATTAGTTGACTTTATCATGTAAGATTTGATACCTGATTAGTTGACTTTATCATGTAAGATTTGATACCTGATTAGTTGACTTTATCATGTAAGATTTGATACCTGATTAGTTGACTTTATCATGTAAGATTTGATACCTGATTAGTTGACTTTATCATGTAAGATTTGATACCTGATTAGTTGACTTTATCATGTAAGATTTGATACCTGATTAATTGACTTTATCATGTAAGATTTGATACCTGATTAGTTGACTTTATCATGTAAGATTTGATACCTGATTAATTGACTTTATCATGTAAGATTTGATACCTGATTAGTTGACTTTATCATGTAAGATTTGATACCTGATTAGTTGACTTTATCATGTAAGATTTGATACCTGATTAGTTGACTTTATCATGTAAGATTTGATACCTGATTAGTTGACTATATCATGTAAGATTTGATACCTGATTAGTTGACTTTATCATGTAAGATTTGATACCTGATTAGTTGACTTTATCATGTAAGATTTGATACCTGATTAGTTGACTTTATCATGTAAGATTTGATACCTGATTAGTTGACTTTATCATGTAAGATTTGATACCTGATTAGTTGACTTTATCATGTAAGATTTGATACCTGATTAGTTGACTTTATCATGTAAGATTTGATACCTGATTAGTTGACTTTATCATGTAAGATTTGAAGTTGAATTTCAGTTGCAGTAATATAAGGATATGCTAAGGGATTTGATCTTTCACGATCTCTCTGAATATAGTCAAAAACTCATAACTGTATTAATGCAGTTAAACGTTAAGAGTCACCATTTATTTCTCCAGAAATATACAATACTAGCAGTATTACTTGATGCCTTTTTTATGCTTATTTTGATCTGTATCTTTGGTAATTCCAATATTTTTTTTTTGTAATCTTAAAATTATTTTAGCAAATTTCGGTTATATTGACACCTTACTGATTAACATAGCTCCCTCCCCCACTCACAGTGGATGCAACGTGCCAGCAACAATCCAATTTCTCTGATTTGCCCATTAGCAGCTATTCTTCCAGCTCAAAGCCAACTACTTTGGCGAGATTTTGAGGGCCATGATCTTTGGACCGTATGCGAAAGAAACTACAGGACCAACAACGACTATCTATCCGCTGTAAGAACATATGTAGTTGTCGCTGTATAGTTCTACAATTAGTCAACTGTGTATAAAAATTCCTTATCTTCTGTTGCCAGGCATTCTACTTGTGCTTGGCTGTTGGGGCCTCTGTTTTATTAAACCGACATATAAGAAACCCCTGAATCACATTTTCATTAAATATGTGTGTAGACTGTTTTGAAATTTCTTCGGGATCAATTGCTTGTTCAATGGACGTTAAAAAACAGAAACATAATTTACTTTTGCACTGCTAAAAAAACGTAATTTTCAATTCTTTGCAGTTTATTAATAATAAAAAAAATACGTGCGGAGTTTGAGCGCACAGACCACGTCATGCAAAAAAAAAAGCAAAAAACAAACAAAACAAAAACAAAAACAAAAACAAAACAAAAACAAAAACAAAAACAAAAACAAAACAAAAACAAAAACAAAACAAAAACAAAAACAAAAACAAAACAAAACAAAACAAAACAAAAAAACAATCCCGCCCCCCCCAAAAAAAACACGCTATGAGCTTAGTCACAGTATAATTTTCACGACCTGTTATTCTATCATTGTATCATTATTGCTAAGCGACAATATGGAAAAATGATTTTACCGATGATAGATAAATAAAATAAAAGTTTCGATTATGAATTATTGGTAATTATCGGTGGTATTCTGAGACAAAACCTAATTAAAATCACTCCCAGATTTATACACTAAAGTTCAGTAAATTTTCAAGAAAATCTGTTCAGCCGTTTCGGAGTTTATAAGGAAGGAACTCACATACAAAGAAAAAGTTGCATTTATATAAGTAAAGATACATAATATTATCGATGAAAAAACACTATATTTTGGGGGATTTATACGATGACTGTATATGTAATAATATGACGCAGACAAAAGAGAATTTAAATTTAAAATATGGACGCAGTCGTTTAAACTTGACGGCACAAATAAATGATAATAAACAAACAAAAGAATTATTTAAAAACATAGCGGATAGATTGGAAATAACAACATTCCTTGGACATAAACAAGACGAGAGAGGAACAATGATAAATACGGTTTGTCAAAATGTCTTAAACGGAATTCGATTTGGAATTTTAACACAGATTAGATAACAATTTCTAGGATTAACTCGAAGAACAATGGGACAAAATTTCCGAAACTTAGATCAGAGGATCTGGCGTAATATAATGTAAAACAAGTATTATATAAACTTGGAGGAAAAAAAAAATAAAATACATGTTTTCTGAAATGGAGTCAGACAGACGGAGTGAGAATGCACGGGGGCAGAATTTACTCAAAAGACCAGGTATTGGTCAGTTGTCCTATATGTAAAATAAAAACAAAAAGATTATCATTAAACAACCTGCTGCTGTTGTGTTATTTTTTAAGGGGGGAGGGAGAGATTTGCAACCAATAAGACGTAAGTATCAATCGGGTTCTCTCCCTTACATCTTAATTGATTTTATAATTCAGAACTGTTAAAACTCCACACGCTAACAATTATAATCAATTTTTGTGAAAAAAAAAAAAAAAAAAAAAATTATCAGCTAATTTATTTTGTGACGGAATTTTTAAACTGAATGATTTTTGAGCCGTTTTTTTTTTACCTACAGACATCGCATCTAAATAACTGCCGGTAATCTTTGATAGATTGACCCCATTAAACCTTGCCCTTTATCTTTTTAGGATACGATGTGTTATTCCTATTTTTAAGTGGACGCATCTTTATTAGTGTTATGGCTTTAATATCTTAATCTTATTCACGTACATATGTCATGGGAAGTTCTTCATATTTGGATGTAATTTATTCGCGTGAAAGTAAAATACATAATTATAAAGAAATGCGTTTATATCACCTAAATATGTGCTACTGTGATAGTACTTGTCTTACGGACCTGAGGCGAAGATGTTCTATTGAATATCTATTTCTAAGTAGCTTGGTATATATTTTGATGACGATTTTAGCCTAAGCCATACTTTTACTTACTAATGAGAATCAATTTAATTAACTAGAGGTTTAATATAACTTAATCAACCCCGCAGTCGTTCTAAACGTAGTCGTTTCATAACGTTCTAACTTCACTATATTTGTAACAACAACTGGCTTTAATTTAACGTCATAACTCAGTTGTACTGCATTGTTCTAACTGAGCTGAAGGTAATTTCCCCTCTATAATATAGTATAACCTTTTGTACATGCGAATCATAAGTACAGTTCATCCTGAAAGCACATTACCAGCATAGAACTTACAACACCGTTCTCGAAATAACCATCTTCAAAATGTATCCAAATCGCATTTTCATGTCTCCTTGACATTTTTGTAGCAAGTATGTTTCAGCCTATTCAAAATAAGTAGATATGTAGACTAAATGCTTCCGAAACTCATATTTAATTGCAATATATATATATATATATATATATATATATATGTATATGTGTGTGTGTGTGTTTGTGTATTAAAGGATTGGTATGAATAAAAGGTGAAATATAACTGAATAAACATATTTACACACACACACACACACACACACACACACACACACACACACACACACACACACACACACACACACACACACACACAGACAGACACATACACACACACCCGCACGCACGCACACATATATATGCGCTGCCTAATAATCTTTGCACTTTTATTTTTGCTTAGTGTCTTTTTAAATTTAATTTTAGAAGAATTATTTGAGTAAAATTGCGTTTTTTTGGTGATTTTTTCCTTCAAACACACAAGTAATGGTATATAATATTTGCAATTGGTGTTTCTTCCTTTTTTCAAGGTAACTTGTACATCGAAAATGTGAAGGCCCGCTATTTTTTTGCATCTTGGGTCGTATTGGATGGCTTTCACCTTCTGCTGTCCACTAAGCTGATTTGACTCCGGAGTGATGTGGTGCATCCATGTTTCATCCATGTTGATGACAAAACTCGCTTCTATTGAATTTAAACAGTTACAAACAATACGCTAGTCATCGACGTATTATTGTTTTCGAACAACTCCAGCAAACACCGCTTTCGCCTTGAGAAATGTCGACGCAAAACGCTTAATACATTTCCGTTTTTATATTTCCAACACATCTGCTATTCCACGCAACTTAAAAATACGATGGATTAAAATGAGTTTGTTTTATGTTTGATAGGACAACTGCTGAATTTAGGCAACCTGAACGCTGATTATCATTTGTGTTTGGACATCAGCATATTAATCCTTTACTCTTGTTGTTGACCAAACAGGATTTGAATAATAATTCCAGTTTGAGTTTGTATCATTTGTCTGCACGTTCAGAACCTAATATTTTGCAGAGTTCCCATTATGCTGCTTTGCCTACACATCCGTTTCTTTTCGTAAGAGTATTCACACAAGCCATCATCAAAGATTGCTCTTTGAGAACAACTTGTGGTGTTCCCTGGAGTCAGAGTGACAAAAAATCTCCCAATATTTCCAACACTCTGCACCTCTTTCGATAACCTTTGCAAAAAAAATTTGCGTTATCGCAACAGCCGCTTACCATTGATTTCTTGTTGGCGGCGACCATTGGTCTTCACTGGAATTTGTGTGGCAATAAGCCTCCACAAGGTTCCAGTCCTCTTTGCACTCCTCCAGTGGAGGTCTCGCTAATGCTTTCTCTCCTCGGTTTTTCATTCCTCTCTGATCCTCCTTATTTGGTATGATGTTTGTTTATGGTGACACTAACAGAAAAAAAAATGGTGGTTATTTTTCAATTATACAGTTTCAGTTTTCATGATTCCATGTGCTGTTAATTTGTGTTTTGCATCTGTAACCGTTTCTGTGTCCAGTTTTTGTGCTATTATTATTATTATTATTATTATTATTATTATTATTATTATTATTATTATTATTATTATTATTATTATAACCTCATTTATTGGAGAATGTCAAATATAAATATTGAAAATAACGACGTGAATGAGGCTGGAACATCTTGCGATGGTCTCACGCCCGGTAGGTGTCCCACTGGTCAACAGGGTGGGTCATGTCGTCATCATGCGACTGTTCAAAATTAAAAACCCTTAATCTTTGAAGCTCCTGGTTTGGAACCGGGATTGATGGAAATCCTCTGGAAATGAATATCATCGCTTTCCAGAGAGACGTTGATAAACGAAATCAGAATTATTATTTATCAGTAACCAATGAAAACCATGAATAAGAGAGTGATATTTGTTGGCCATCTTTGTTATCTTTTATGCAAATCTTATTAAAAACCGACTCGAAACTTGAAGATCTTTACACCTGTTACTTGTGTGAGTCATTATTGAACACAACCGAAAAGGTTTCAGTTTTACATATTTTTTCAGACGATATTCATTGGGTTGTTCCGTTTTCATAACGCTCTTTGCATGTGACTAACTTATAGCCGACATCCGATACTCAAGAGCCGGCGTGAAACAATACGCCGATCCATAACACATGACGTCTACATTATTGGGAATGCATCTGATTTCTCTCGTGTATGCAAGGAATTCAAGAGTTGTCGATTTCCCATTTATCATTTCTCCCCTTCTCCCCCAACAGCAATATGAAAAGAGAAAGAGATTACTCATCGTATCTCTATGCTTGCATGAGTGCACGGACAAGAACTAAATTAACTGTTGATGCTGTAGACTATTATGAGAGTCAGAATGAGACCAAGGGTACGAAACATTACCAGCTGTGGCTAAAAATCGAATCCAAGCATTTTCTGTGTTATTGAATAATCTAATTCATGACGTAAATATCTGTATTCGAATTCGACTAACCTATGATAGACCAAGCCACGATATATACACATAAAAAGACACACACACACGCGTATATATATATATATATATATATATATATATATATATATATATATATATATATATATGAGGAGAGAACTTGAATGTCTACTGGAGAGAACTTAAATGCCTACTAGACACTATTCTCGAGGGTCTAAGGTCTCTCTGTGCAGGGGTTTGTCAGGACAACCTGGCATGAGAATACTTTTCCCTAGAAGTAAACCCGGACCAATTATTAAAAATCGCATAGTATTTGCTGGCCAAATAAGATGTCCTTTCTATGGTTAATCCACATTAGCTTTTACGAGGAATGGTGCATCTTCTCCAAGTTATGTTACCTCAAGTAATAACACAAAGCTGGATACTCCAGCAGACTAGATAAATTCTTGTCCTAAAATCCAGTAAGACCAAGACACCAAAATGAAAGATATACTACAACATATGAAAATGGTTAATTGGGGAAAGGGAAATCATGTTCTCAATTTCTTTACTAACTCAGTGTTTGAGAGATAAAGAACTTTAATGGAACATTCGAATATCTGTGTATCTCATATAGAGTTCAAGTGTTAGGCCCAGGTTGTGGACCCCTTGATTTCTAAGAGCTTCAACTGCAGTAATATATATATATATATATATATATATATATATATATATATATATATATATATATATAAAATAATATATATTTCTTGAACTATATTCCTTATAATATAGTCCAAATTGTTACAAATTATAAGCTCAATGAAAATTCATTACAGCCTTCAGAGCATATATCGTGGTAAGCTGCTTCCATGTTTTGTTATACTGATGTTGTTTGATGGCACAATGGATCCTATCACTCATAAATACAACTAAACACGTGTCGGGCACTTATGAAAAAATATAGGCGAATTTTACTTAAGGGCGATATTTTCCAATAACAACAATAACGATATTTTCCAATAACAACAATAACGATATTTTCCAATAACAACAATAACGATATTTTCCAATAACAACAATAACGATATTTTCCAATAACAACAACAAAACAATGCCAACAATAACGATATTTTCCAATAACAACAATAACGATATTTTCCAATAACAACAATAACGATATTTTCCAATAACAACAATAACGATATTTTCCAATAACAACAATACTATTTGATTAGACTTATTAGATAAAAATTTGATGATGTGTTTACTAAACTTTAACCCGAAAGTAATTTTGAAATCTTAAACCTGCAAACTAGAAAGAAATTTCTGTTTGTAATTTTATAAGATTATAATGACGACCATTTGAGAATACCAGCTCTTGTATGTAAAACCCAGTCCCAGTGGCATTGTAAGCCGGGGGCAAGCATCAATATAAACGAACATAACGAACGCAACAGACATCTCAAGACCGTTTGTTGTAATCGTCACTGGTCAGTGTTAAGGTGTCAATTAAAAAAAAGTTTAAACACAAAATGAATATATGATTATGTAGATCTATTATTAGTTTATTGAGATTCAATTAATATTTCTGTTTCTGTTTCGTTATTAAGGCTTGTCGTACTATTGCGATTGTTGTCATCTCAGCGATAATTTATTTAGAATATCGTACAATGACCAAAATATTTAATACGGCGGTTCTTGCATCTATCATTTTGTTTACTAATAAAAAAGAGAGTAAGAAAGAACTCGTGACCAACAAAAACATAACTCGCACTGCTGCTCTAGCAGTATCAGAATTTTTGTAGGAATTTTTGACACCCCTAACACGAAACTGCGAATACAATATAAAAATCTCGTAATTTCTCCGTTAAAAGTGGGTTATTTATTTTCTTTATGGATTATACTTCCAAAATAAACTATTACAGTTGTTTTAAAAGTAATAGAATTTTTTTTTTTAAAACAGTAATGAATTTTCCAAACTCAATATTTTTCAATTTTTAAACTTTAAAAATCTATCAAAATTTTTCTATTGATTCTATTTTTACGATATTTTCAGGGTCAATGTGAAATTTTATGTTCTTTCCAATAAACCGAATATAATATTTAAGACAAACGTTTTTTTTTAAATTCACGCCCCCCAAGTGTCACCCATTTTGAAATGTCTATTAAAAAGTAAATAATTAATTTATGTCGGGGAGTTTTATATATCACAAATTGAAGAGAAAAGGCCAATAAATAATATATTCAAATTTAAAACAAAAAAAAAATCGCTTTTTTAGAAATTTACCTGTAAAGTCCGAAGTTTAAAACCTTATTTTATAAGAACACATTGTTTTTTTTTTTTGTCATTTTTTTTAATGAAACCTTGGTCCTTGCTCCTTTAATTGAAAAAAAAAATTAGGGCTTGAATTACATTTTTCGAGGAGTTATAAGCTTGGAAAGACAGGGGGTCGAATAATTCACGCCTCTCATTTTGAAATGTCTATTAAAAAGTAAATAATTAATTTATGTCGGGGAGTTTTATATATCACAAATTGAAGAGAAAAGGTCAATAAATAATATATTCAAATTTAAAACAAAAAAAAAATCGCTTTTTTAGAAATTTACCTGTAAAGTCCGAAGTTTAAAACCTTATTTTATAAGAACACATTGTTTTTTTTTTGTCATTTTTTTTAATGAAACCTTGGTCCTTGCTCCTTTAATTGAAAAAAAAAAATTAGGGCTTGAATTACATTTTTCGAGGAGTTATAAGCTTGGAAAGACAGGGGGTCGAATAATTCACGCCTCTCATTTTGAAATGTCTATTAAAAAGTAAATAATTAATTTATGTCGGGGAGTTTTATATATCACACATTGAAGAGAAAAGGTCAATAAATAATATATTCAAATTTAAAACAAAAAAAAAATCGCTTTTTTAGAAATTTACCTGTAAAGTCCGAAGTTTAAAACCTTTTTAAAAAAAAAAAACACATTGTTTTTTTTTGTTTTTTTTTTTTTAATAAAACCTTGGTCCTTGCTCCTTTAATTGAAAAAAAAATTAGGGCTTGAATTACATTTTTCGAGGAGTTATAAGCTTGGAAAGATGGGGTGGAATTATTCACTATTTTCACGAAATTTCTGACACTGCTACTGCTGCTCTATGAGAATATATTTGATCTCGAAACATTTTGCTAATGGACGCCATTATTGTGTGTCTACGTAAGTAATGTTCTTTTAATATTCTATATTATTAGCATTAACAATTAATTAATTGCTAAACAGAAAATTTATAAATATTAATAGAGAGTGAAACAACAATAATAATATTAAATTAAATTATCTGATTTTTGCAAAAAAAAAAAAAAAAAAAAAATCAAATATCGTTTCTTTCAGCGCCAAAACATTTATATTAAGATAAATACTATGTTAATTTTAAGTGAGGGAAAATTCTCTTATTATAAAAACGTTTTAATATTTATAATTTTGAATAGAAAACTTTAATTAACAAAAGAAATAAGACTTGTGAAGATTTTCAATTTAGATGGAATTTGGAAACATTAAAACCTTGTCAAATAGAATTTCGTTAAAACTTGCTTTAAATCTTTAACCAAATATTGAAAGTTTGAAGCTATTGAAACCCAATAACGATTTAAATAGAAATTAAAATAATATTACTCTAACAAAATAAGCCATAGTTTCATAATAATTTCGCTCAATTAATGATTAATGACCATAATTTACCGTAATAATTAAATTTAGCTTTCAAAATAATTAAAAAATATTATATTTATAAAAAATAAACCCCCCTAAAAAAGCAAACAAACAAAAAATACAAATGTAAAAAAAAAACACTCCCGGACAACGGCGGATAGTAGCAACTAATTTTGAAAAGTGAATCGTAAATTTTCAAATTGAAATAGAATCAAAGAAAAAAAGTTCACATTTTAAACATTTCGACTGAACTGGCTTTTAGCACTGATATGGTAATATGATATTCAGAATACTATTTTTTTTGTCAGATCTGTATAACCTTGGACCCACCTGTTCACCAAAAACAATTCATGCAGAAGTACACGTGATTGCAATTTAGTTTTCTTTCTTCTTGAAGTAGATGGGTTGATGTTTGATGCCGTCTAATGCCAACCGGAAAAGGGCGGCGTAGATATTTGGCATTCAGTTGGAGATGTTTTTGAAAGCTCGTCTAAAAATAAATAAAACAAACAACTATATTAGAACGAAGTAGAAAAACAAGACGCATGTAATCGATTTAGAGGAGGAATCAGAATGTCTACAGGTTTTTGAATGTTACTTAATCATTGCCACTTTAATGGTCAACGTTGTGTCCTTGGAAGATGAGTTGAAGGGCGTAATTCATGATTCTACAGTATTTTCAAACCTGATTGAGTGAATGCACTTTGACAAAGAGAACAATAACAAAACGAACCATTACTACTTAACAAAATGACGTTATATATGTGTGTGAACTCTTAAGGAACTCCCATATTATTTGTTGTTTTAGAACTGTTCTTTTTAGTTCGACAGAAAGATTCTCGTGTTCGACAAGAGACACTTGAAAAAGATCGGAGATTACATCGGCCGAAACGTTGTGAGAATAATACTCAAGATGAGAGTAAAAGTTAGAATGATCCCAATAATGCGAATTATCAATCCTCCTCTCAAATTTCAGAAACATAAGACAGAATCCTACTAAATTGTCTAGAATATTCATTCCAATTTGGATCGAACTCGATAACATTATCTTCATTCTAGAAATGTATAATGTTTAAAGCTTTAACTTAAAAATCACCTTGTATGTTCGAGTTAGACTATGTCTCATCTTGGCAAAGAAGGATTTCGTGGTTTATGACAGAGTCTAAGTTATTAGAATGATGTTGAACCACAACTGTTATAATAATTGGCTGGGGGGAAAATACTATCCCGGAAATAATAACATGAAATAGGACCCAATATTTTCCTTTTATTTATCAAGTAATGTTCATTTCAAGTGGATGTCACATTCCGAAGTATGTTTTTGTATCCAAGATATAGCCTAGATGCGATGAAGATAGCTACCAGATCACATGTGCATGTTGACAACCGCCGTATTACATATACTTCCTAAATAACCAAGATCGGTCCTGCAGAGTGCAACAAATGTTCTAGAATCGAACCAGCAAAATGACAATAAAAGAAACCTGCAAAAAAAAAAAATAATAAAAAATAAAACTAAAAACTAAAAAAAAAACAAAGAAAAAAACAAGCAAAAATAAATAAATTAAAAAATCAAAACTGAATATGGCTGAGGAAACAAAAACAAGCTACTCCCGTGAATTAAAAAAAGGGTTCCGTCCGAAATTCCGTAAAGATGATGCGAATTCGACGTAAAGATTCCCGATATTGACGAGACGCGTCTAAACAAAGTTATGTAGAATGAAACTTTGTAAGAACAACAGATGGAATAATCCAAATAATACAAATTACACTAGCGAACACATTTTTTTGGTACTCAAGGTTTCTAAGCTGATTTAGACTAATTTGGGGATGCTGATTCAGCAAAATCATATTAATTTTTTCTCATCAGGTCCAATTGTTGAGATATATTTTTTTTTAGACCTTTTTAACTTTAAATTTTTCCTAATTTTCTCCTCCGGTTGGTCTTTACTTCCCTCTTGCAACCACTGACAACACACAACGCCTCTTTCTTCTTTATCCGCTCCCATCCCCGGTACCAATAGTATGTTTTATTAATTTCTTCTTGACAATGTGTTTGTTTATATAGTTATGTAACGTGACATTTCATGTTCTATTTTGTTACGAACTTATTCAGTTTTTCGATTTCTTTAACTCCTCCATTTTCCTACCCTCGTTTGTTGTTAATGTTTTTACTTTCTCATACCCGTCGTTTTTCTCTTTCAGTTTTTAATTTTTCAGTTTAAATAAATATACCCGTGGATTATATATTAGTTTTTAGAATCGTTATTTTTTAATAGTTTATCTGACTGTGAAACGTATGTGCGTGCAATGACAGTACATTCTAGCTTTATAATTACAATTGTAGGTTGTAATTGTCATGTATGTTAATTGATTATGACATCACAAACTTTAAAACAAAAGTCAAATTTGCATGTTTTTGTTAATTTCTAGCTCAAAGTAGGGTATATTCTCAATGATAGGAATTCATTTATAAGTCACACAGGAAACAATCAAACTGCATTATTTTACTTTCGTTGCAGATTTTTGGAGCAAAAATGAAGCATGCCGAGGCGACGTTGTTTGAACAATCCAAATGTGTTTTGCTATATTTGCGGGGAATATACTGTGCAATCTAACAGGAAATGGATCAGTGAATTTGTAAAGTGTGTTTATTAAAGTAATTCTGGGTGATCAAGATAAGGTATGGACAACCATATTGTATGCAAGCAATGTGCTGAGCATCTTCGACAAGAAACAAAAAACAGATAGAAAGTCACACCGCTGCTTCGGTATTTCAATGACGTGGAAAAAACCCATTTTGATGACTACTGTGCAGTCAAAGCGAAGTAAATCAACAAAAAGAAAAGGTGTGAAATGACCGACATGAAGGGCGGTTGGGCTCCCCAAGGGAGGGAACGAAAACTTAAAATTTACTATAAAAAAAAACGGGCAAACATAACCCTTTATTAAATATGGTGCGCCCGGGCGACAGCAAAAATTCTTGCTGAGAGAAAATCACAAAATAATAAATGACTGTATTATATTTATCTTGGGTTTTATCCATCAACACAGTGTCACTATAAAGGTTGGGAGGAAACATATGCGGTGAACTGGTACAAGTAATTCGAATCTATATATTGGAGAATGAATGTACTTTGAGGACAACCCTCTGACCTAGAAGTGATGAGTGTAACCACGAAAAGGTGATAAACAACTCGGAACCCTTCCAGGTGCGATTGTGTGGGAATTCTAAAAAAAAAAAAGAAACCAATCTAGACATGAGAAAGTGACGTTGTCGTGGTTGTTTGGTTAGGGGCGGGGAGACCCCACGTTACCCTGATCTGCAATATATAATCATGTGCAGAGTTGAAAAAAGTTAATTACTCAGTCAGTCAAAGAGTTATTTAATTGAGAATCACCGCTTACTCCCCTCTCCACGACGCTCCGTATTACTAATGCCGCACTATCAAAAGATAAAGAAAGAGGGAAGGCCTGAAAACTAATTGTCGACTATATGGCATCAACATTTGTGAACTATATATATATATATATATATATATATATATATATATATATATACATGCATATATATATATATATATATATATATATATATATATATATATATATATATTTTTTTTAGAAGAAGCTGAGTTTTATTGACTTTCCTCTGTGCATTGAGTGCCTTCTTATCGGAAGGCGTATTTGTGGATTTTTGTTCTTTTTCCTCAGCGGGCGACCAACCAGTGAGACGACGGCATATTAACCCTGACGCGAGAGAAACTAACAAGCACCGGCCGCGAATGGAAAACTGACCAGCGCAACCAACGGATCCTACTGCATTGAATAGGTTACATCTGGTCATTGTCGATCAGGATAGTGACTCGGACGAGATCAGAGGTCACAAAGTAATTCGTTGGATTATCCAAATCTCAAGTCTGCAACTAGGCCAATTCCTCACTGCGATGAAATCTCTGTTCCAGTGTTTAAAGGATTGCCTGAATTGGAATTACCTGATTTTGAAGAAGACTAAGTCTTTGTTTTGTCCACTGACAGTAGTGAAGCATCTGTTTCAAATGTCGGTTTTCCTCCTCCTTCACTACCCCAACATATTTTTTTTGAACTTTTAACTTCAAGATTCAAAGAAAAAAATCTATTTCAGCCTGAAATTCTCACAACCTTCTGTAGAAAATGTCATATTGAATTCTTGCCATATTTCACTTAGGAAAACGACGATGTGGCAGCTTGGTGTCGAACAGTATTATTTTCAAGATTGGCGCCCTTTTATAAACAGTTCCCAAAGAAGTTTAAATGTATTCTTCACAATAGCAAATTATATGGAGCAGTTCCTCTGGACCATT
>NC_136489.1:146379449-146384449 GCF_053919585.1 Euprymna scolopes
TATGTTTTATGGAGAATTCTTAATGTGAAAAACGCAAATATTTGGGAGCTAAAGTCTTCAATAGATAAATATATATGAAATGCAACGGTTTGAAACATAACTAATCTAAACATAGTATTTAATTTGTTTTTGTTTGTATTTTTAGCAGAAATTTTAACATAAAAACGAATATATTTGGGAGTTAAAGTCTTCAATATATATATATATATATATATATATATATATATATGAGATGCGACGGATTAAAACATCACAAATCTACAGGTAGTGTTTAATTTATCTTTGTTTTTTTCTAAGAGAAATATTAATATAAGACGCAAATATTTGGGAGCTAAAGTCTTCATTATAGAAATAAATGCGACGGTTTGAAACATCACCAATCTACACGTAGTGTGTGTAATGGTAAAAAACTCAAGAAAGTGTAAATTTGTTTATACTTCGATGAAGACGTCATGGTGGTGGTGGTGGTAAGAAAACTGGAGAAACTGTGTAAGTTTGTTTATGTTTTAACGAAGACGTCGTCGTCATCGTCCTCGTCGCGATAAAACAATTAACACATACATTTACGCATTTTGTTAATTGTTTTTTGTTTTTATTTGACGCAAATATTTGTGAGCTCTGAAATAACATATGCACTAAATGAACTTTATAATATGTCTCTTAGTGATGCCATGGTTTAATGTAATAAAGCGTTCGTTTATAAAGCGAATAACTGGATTCCGGAATATGAGAATTTTCAGAGCTCAGCCAATCAGGATGGACGGAATTTGTAAGGGAGCCTTTATTATTTATGAATCGGAAAATGGAAATATTATGATAGGTCAATGTATATATGAAGCAGTTACGTTCGGTGTAATCACAGTACCTGTGGAACATGTAGAATTAGTTCGGTGACAACTGGTAGCGGCGGTAGTGAGAAAAATAGGGACTCCTTCCTCTAAAGATGTTGAGATTGTGATGGTGTTGCTCGTAAGATGCGATGTATCATCGTATTATGACGACTTAAGATGTCTTAAATAGTGTTCGAAATCTACATAAGATAATTTGTATGTGGCATCTGTCGTTTAAACATACGATACCTTGCTCCAGAGAGGAATTTCTGCAGTCATTTTATTATATAGGAGAAAGGAGATAAAGAAAATAATTTAAAAGTGAATTTGAGTTATTTGATGTTATCTCCCTTTTTCCTTCAGACTGTTTTCAAGATGGTGTCACGAGATCATCTCTCGTAGTTTCGCCATAAAAAATATATGATCAATTTACATAATTTTTGATGCACGATATTTTTTTTTCACTCACAGGTGTGTACATGTAACATATTTTCTTTATTTTTGTTTTTTTAATATAATAGGAATTCTGAACAAGCACCAACATTTTTCTAGTTCATAGATATAGATTGATAAAGCATTGCAAAGAGATCAATTACAATAAATGAAGACATAAACACCCCCACATTTTCTTGGAGAACGCTTCTTTCGATGCTTCAGCTGAAAACTAAAATGATGCTATTTTTATCTCTGTTTATCGCTCGAAAAGCACTCATCCTCCTCAGGTGAAGCCGTTTTCTCGGTTAAACACATTTCATGTTCCTTTTGTTGTTCTCATAAAACCCGAGCACCATTTTGATGTGTTGCCTAAATAAACTTTGATGCCTAATTATCCGCCAGCGTTTGTTTATATATTTCTGCGATGTACGTTAGGCAACTTTTATTCTGTATGGACGAGTTAGCGCACGTATTACCCATTTCTGTAAATAGAAATTTATGATAGTACGAAACTATCTGTGACCCGTTGGGTCACAAATATTATCATTATTCATTCCACTTTGATTTCATTTAGAATTCCATAGCATATCTGCTAAGATATTCTTCTTGCATAACTTAAGGAGCGAAGAATGTGAGGAGACGCAATTCTGGCAAAAAACACTTGTCATCTGCTAGAGAAATAACTTTATTTTGCGAGTATTCGTATTCATTGATTATAATGATTCATATGAAGATGAGTTGGCAAATCTGTGTCGCATGGAGATGAAAAAGGGTTATTTTGTACTCCTCTGTACTCCTGAGTATTTTTCATAGCAACATTGAACTGCATATTACCATTTTTACTCTTTTTTGTTAAATTCTGTATTTGTGAATTTTCAAATCATAAATAAAGCATAGCAAAAGTTAGTATTTATTGGAAGTCGGACACGAACAAAAATCCCAAAATATTATAAAAACATCCACAATATTATTACAAATCATCCACAATATTGTTGCAAAAAAAAAAAAAAAAAAAAGATCTAGTACAAAATGAATTGGATTCATCGCAAATTTCAACTCCAGAAAGTTGCGTTTTATCTTGATATAGTGCTTTATTTTCAATTGCATCCTCGGACATAGATAGATAGATAGATAGATAGATAGATAGAGAGAGAGAGAGAGAGAGAGAGAGAGAAAGAAAAGGGATAGATAGATAGAGAGAGAGAGAGAGAAAGAAAGAAAGAAAGAAAGAAAGATAGATATATAGAGAGAAAACATATATATATATTAATTTAATAAAATAGTGAATCTAAAGGACATTTTAAATCAGTATATATATATACACACACACACACACACATATATATATATATATATATATATATATATATATGTATGCGTGTTTATGTGTGTGTGTGTGTGTGTGTGTGTGTGTAAACGCTAAACTTATCTTTAAATGAAATGTATCCTCTGATTAAATATTTTAGTGTCAGAAATATGCAAAATACTGAACTACACAAGGACATTTTGATGTAGTTTTGACCTTCATAAAAAAGAAAACCTGATGACTCAAATGACAAGGGTATTTAATTTTACCTTGATACTTAGATCGTGGAGTACACAATAGACTGTTCTACTCCAGTGAACAAACCGAATGAATCAGGATAACTCGATATCGATGAGAAAAAATAAAGTCATCATGGAAAAACAACAACAACAACAACAACAACAACAACAACAACAACAAGACATATTTTTCTCATGAAAGAAACAGAAAAGCAAGAAAGGCAATGATCAGCTTTAGTAAAGAACTTTTTCTTTATTGTTCATTACAAGACAATAAGTGCCGTTAATAGTAAAAGAAAAATAAGATATGCGTTTGACACGGCTGTCGGGACGAAGTGCAATACTTTTTTATATACTTATATATATATATATATATACTTATATATATACTTATATATATATACTTCTATATATATACTTATATATATATACTTATATATATATATACTTATATATACTTATATATATATACTTATATATATACTTATATATACTTATATATATACTTATATATATACTTATATATATATACTTATATATGAACAAATGATTAATAAAATATGTTAAAAGACATCTTGAAAAAGAGTTAAAACATATTTAATTTTAAAAAAGGAAGCACAAGATAAGTGGATAGTCCTTAATCCGCGGAGTTTCGAAGAAATACTCTCCTTCTCATCAGAGGGCAGGAATTAGCAAAATGCAGGATCGGATTTTGCATATAAAAGTATTTAATGAAACTACAAGTAAGTCAAAGATCTTACTTGGTTAAAAAAAGGGTGACGTAAGGGGAACAGGAGGCAAAAGAAAAATAATAAAAAGATTTCACATGAATGGATAGTCCGGTGAAGGGTATATATATACTTTAGTTGATTCATTCTGAAAAGTTCTTCGATCGACAAGTTGATTGCCTTTGCCATATGACGTCATTTGCTTTTTATTTCAAATAGATAAAGTTTTCAATATTTCATTTCATACTGGAGAGACTTGTGTTCTGGCATTTACAAGGAAAAATATATTTAATCAAGAAATCCGCGCCTCAGCGTTGAACTATGTTCGGATTGAACGCAAAAGTTAATGAAAAAGAATGGGAATATTGTCACGCGGATTTATAGAGGATATTTAATTGCCAACTAAGACTAATAGTACTGGTATTTGCGAAACCGTACTTAAAATAGATTTAATGTGTGATATTTTGTGAAATTGTATATGACAAATATATTTAGTAAACGATATTTTGTGAAACGGTACATAAAATATATATTTAGTGTGTGATATTTTGTGAAACTATAAATAAAATACATATTTAGCGTGTGACATTTTGTGAAGCTGTACATGAAATATATATTTAGTCTGTGACATTTTGTGAAACTGTACAGAAATTATTATATTTTTAGTGTGTGATATTTTTAGAAAAAAAAACTGTACACAAATATATAATTAGTGCGTAATATTTTGTGCAACTGTATACAAAATATTGCACATTTAAACCTCGGGCATTACTAACTCCTTTGAAAAGGATATGGATTCCTTATCTGTCGTCTGCTACGATATTATCTATGAGAGTTAGGATGTGACCAACTGAAAATTTTCAGATGAAATCGATTTTTATCTGCAGCAAGATTATTAAACGGCATCGTTACAATTATTTAGTACACATTATTTTTGTCTTTTGTTTCATATTATCAACGACATTTTTATATTATCGCACGAACTTAAGGTTAGTGTTACGATACAAGAAATACAACGCTTTTGATTTATTTCAATTTTAGTAAGGAACTTTTTTATTTAATGTTCATTACAAGACAATATAGTATACGGCATAGTCGCGTTGGCACACCAGTTCACTGAAGTTAAGCAAGGTTGAGCTTGGTTAGTATCAAATGGGTGACCATTTGCGAATTCTATGCGCTGTATATGCTCTCTGCTTATCTCGGGATTTGTTTCCAATCGTCCTGTACATACATTTCACTTGCTACTGGTATTTAAAAATTTCGACTCAGGAGAAATGTGGTTGGAGATTGCGCACCTCCTGCCAAAAAACAAACAAACAAACAAAAAACATTGCACGCGCAGGAACCCCTTCGTGGGTATCAATAGTCTGTCAAAAACTGAAGGAGCCTTGTTGTTGTTGTAGTTATAATATCAAAGGTAAGAAGTGGGGGCAATTCCAGTCCATTAATACTACCCTTC
>NC_136489.1:146389449-146431949 GCF_053919585.1 Euprymna scolopes
TCTAATATATAAATCTCACTGTGTGTGCGTGTCTGTCTGTCTCCGTTTTTCAAACTGTATCTCCTACTAGACGGACAATCGTTGGACGGCGTGCAATAGCTCAAAAGATTGTATTTTTGGTGTAGAATTTTATTGGGGACATTTAATCGATAAAAATATTTGCTAAGGACTTCAAAAAAGGGTTCAAACTTGAAAGCAATAACACCTTGACGAGCGTAGCACACTAGCGTCATTGTGCGCATGCGTACATCGAGTAAAAGAGAAATATATGCATTAAGATATTTCACAACGCTATTGAAGCTGTTGCCCATTTGGTGCAATGGGTAATGTGATCGAGTGCAAGTGTTGCGGTTTCGATCTTCATCAGTTCTTTTTTTTACATTCCGATATTCTTGATTTTTAAATGTTATATAATGAATACACAAGAACACTTTTATTAAAAAATACAGACAAATGTTTTTGATTTACGTAACGAAAATGTTATATTCAAAATATATATGATGTATCAGCTTATTTGTTATATTCCAAAAATCACGTAAATAGATCAAGTAATGCCATTTATATTGGATCTAAACTAATTGACAGATCATTATGAATTTTAAATATGTTTATATGATTATATATTTGTATGCATTGGATCCACTCCTAAACTAATTAACCGATCATTATGAATTTTAATTATGTGTATATGTTTATATATTTTATGTATTGGAATCACTCATAAACTAATTAACCGATCATTATGAATTTTAATTATGTTTACGCTTATATATTTCTATGTATTGGATTCACTACTAAACTAATTAACCGATCATTATGAATTATAATTATGTGTATATGTTTAGATATTTCCATGTATTGGATTCATTCTTAAAATAATTAACCGATCATTATGATTGATTAGTATATATAGTATATATATTTGTATGTATTGGATTCACTCCTATATTAATTAACTGACAATTATACATTTAATGTAATTTATATGTTTCTATATTTGTAAAGTCATATTCCAAAAATTACATACAATGATCACTTACTTTTTAATGTGTTTATGTGTACAAGAAATTCTATCAAAGTAATAAGGTACTTGTGTAGTATTAGTACTCATATGAAAAACAAAGAAAATAGGACCTGTGACATAAAAGTTATTAAAACCAAAAATCACGTTTAATATTCGAGTAATATGACTTACATATGAGAAATAAGGTGCTTCTTCGCTATAGTACCCAGATAAAAAACAAATTCTTACACCTGGCGTACAGAAAATTTAGCACAACAGAAAATTACATAAACGTATAGAGTTCTTTCATTTTTAAAGTAGAAAAAAGTACTTATACAGTATCCTACCCGAGAAATAAGGTAATTGTACAGTATAGTACCCATATGAAAAACAAAGGAAATCTTACCTGTGACGCACATAAAAGTAATTCAAACCGTAAATTATGTAATATATATTCGATGACATTTATAAAAGAAATAAGGTGCTTCTTTAATATAGCACTCTAATATAAAAACAAACTCTCACCTATGACATACGGAAAAGTTCGCACAACAGAAAACTATGTAAAATCATCGAGTAGTTTCATCTACATATTAGAAATAAGGTACTGGTACATTATCCTACCCAAGAAACAAGGTACTTGTGCAGTATAGTACTCATATGAAAAAAATCCTACCTGTGACATCCATAAAAGTTATTAAAAGCTAAAATCACGTTAAATATTCGAATAGCATGACTTTTAAATAAGAAATAAGGTGCTTCTTCACTATAGCACCCAGATTAAAAACAAACAAATTCTTACTCTAGACGCACAGAAAATTTAGCACAACAGAAAATTTCTTAAAAGTATCAAGTTCTTTCGTTTTTACATTAGAAAAAAGGTACTTCTACCGTATCCTACCCCGAAATAAGGTACTTGTGCAGTGAAGTACCCATATGAAAAACAAAAAAATTCTTATCTGTGACGTACATAAGTTATCAAAGTCGAAAATAATGTAATATATTCGAGTAGTATAATATTTATATAAAAAATCCGTATGGATCACTCCTCTTCAGGAATTTCCCAATGATGCAAAGGTGCATTTGCTGACATTTAATTGGTTTGTTGACGCTCATAGCAATTCCTCACTTTAAATTCTATTTCCTGGTTTAATTTTGGTCACCAAAATAGATTCTGCTTAGCCCTTTCATTTTTACAATTCCTGCATATCCCACATGGAACGCATCCATGAGTTCTTTTCGCTCTTATTTGGATACTATTATTTGTTTTCCCTACAGTAAGCATTCTTCCACAATTCCCAATTCATGTTTTCTATTGAAGTAAAGGTGCCAATCTTCTGTAGTAGGAAACTTGTCTCGCGATATATTTTTTACATAGTTCAGCACCTGTTTTAGGAGTTTGTCCACATAGCGATTTTTTGGTATGCAACAGGAATTTGATACAGCTATTCTAGCAGCATGACATACTCTTCTGCTATGGACATTTCTTCTATTGTAGGCCTGGGCAACCTACTCAACCCATCTGTATTTCCATTTTTCTTCTTTCCCGATATCTAGCATATCAGCTAGAATAGCTGATATTCTAGATATATGATATTCTACTGCACATGATATTCTACTACAGATGATTATCTACTGCATATGATATTCTGCAGATGATATTTTACTGCATATGATATTCTGCAGATGATATTTTACTGCATGTGATATTCTGCAGATGTTATTTTACTGCATGTGATATTCTGCAGATAATGTTTTACTGCATATGATATTATGCAGATGATATTCTACTGCATATGATATTCTGCAGATGATATTTTACTGCATATGATATTCTGCAGATGTTATTTTTCTGTATGTGATATTCTGCAGATAATTTTTTACTGCATATGATATTATGCAGATGATATTCTACTGCATATGATATTCTGCAGATGTCATTTTACTGCATATGATATTCTGCAGATGTTATTTTCCTGCATGTGATATTCTGCAGATGATATTTTACTGCATATGATATTATGCAGATGATATTCTACTGCATATGATATTATGCAGATGATATTTTACTGCATATGATATTATGCAGATGATATTTTACTGCATGTGATATTCTGCAGATAATGTTTTACTGCATATGATATTTTGCAGATGATATTCTACTGCATATGATATTCTGCAGATGATATTTTACTGCATATGATATTCTGCAGATAATGTTTTACTGAATATGATATTATGCAGATGATATTTTACTGCATATGATATTCTGCAGATGTTATTTTACTGCATGTGATATTCTGCAGATAATGTTTTACTGCATATGATATTATGCAGATAATGTGTTACTGCATATGATATTATGCAGATGTTATTTTACTGCATGTGATATTCTGCAGATGTTATTTTACTGCATATGATATTCTGCAGATGTTATTCTACTGCGTATGATATTCTGCAGATAATATTTTACTGCATATGATATTCTGCATATGATATTTTACTGCATATGATATTCTGCAGATGTTATTTTACTGCATATGATATTCTACAGATGATATTTTACTGCATATGATATTATGCAGATGTTATTTTACTGCATATGATATTATGCAGATGTTATTTTACTGCATATGATATTCTACAGATGATATTTTACTGCATATGATATTCTGCAGATGATATTTTACTGCATATGATATTCTGCAGATGTTATTCTACTGCATATGATATTCTGCAGATGTTATTTTACTGCATGTGATATTCTGCAGATGTTATTTTACTGCATGTGATATTCTGCAGATAATGTTTTACTGCATATGATATTATGAAGATGATATTTTACTGCATATGATATTCTGCAGATGATATTCTGCATGATATTCTACTGCATATGATATTCTGCATATGATATTCTACTGCATATGATATTCTACGTCATATGATATTTTACTGCATATGATATTCTACTGCATATGATATTCTACTGCATATGGTATTCTACTGCATATGATATTCTGCGGATGATATTGTACTGCATATGATATTCTACTGTATAGGATATTGTACTGCATATGACATTCTAGCATATATATATATATATATATATATATATATATATATATATATATATATATATATAGAATAGCTTATATGCATATGCGGGTAGGATAATTGCCCAACGTTGAATTTTCGCCGAACTGGTCGCTAAGATTTTGTTAATTTCTTATTTTCGGTTTTCTGGTCGATAAATAATTCCTACAGATATTGGCGAAACCTTTTCATCCCCCAAACTACTGCCAATGCCTCCTTGTAAATTTGAGCATTTTTTTCCATTGGTGTTAGGGACTTTGATACAATAGCTCCTGTTCTTTTAAATCCATCCTCCATGACGTGAGACACTACAGCTCCCACCTTAGATTGAGAAGTGTTACATGTCACTGTCACTTCTTTATTTGAGTCGAAGTGTACCAACACTTTTTGGAAATTTAATTGTTCCCTTACTTCTTTCCATGCTTGTTCTTGTTTTAACGTCCATTCTCATTTTATTAATTCTTCAATAACTGATGCAAAGTAGCCAGAATGTTTAAAATGTTTGGAATGTACTATGCATAGTAATTTATCATACTCTAAAAAGCTTGTAGCTCCTTTTCTGATGTTGGGCGTGGCGATTTGTTGATATATTTCAGTTTCTCTTCTGCAGGTTTTATGCCTTCTCTGTTTACTATGCTAGTTATAATACATCGGAAAATAAAAAAAATTATAGTTTCCCCAGTTTAGTCGACTTTCATATATTTTCAACCTGTTCAAAACTTCGTCCAGAGCTCTAAGTGTTTTTCCTGTCAGTAGAATGTCACAGCACAATCACGTTGACACACCGGTTCTCGCCAGATCACTAAAGTTAAGCAAAGTTAATCAACGTTCAGC
The DNA here is from genome assembly GCF_053919585.1 of Euprymna scolopes. Lineage (NCBI taxonomy): Eukaryota > Metazoa > Mollusca > Cephalopoda > Sepiida > Sepiolidae > Euprymna > Euprymna scolopes. The sequence continues at coordinate 146,394,380 of NC_136489.1, forward strand.
TTGGCCAGTACCAGATGGGTGACCATTTGGGAAGGCGAGGCGCTATATGTACCGCGAGGTAAAATGCCAGGTTGAGAAATTGGCGCGGTCTATCCTTCTCTCGAGGCTAGATGGGACTCTCTTAAGCCGTGGTAGGCACCCCATCTAGTGATAACGTAACAGTAAAAAATATCCTTGATATCCCTGACGAAGCATCAAGTATTCAGCTACTGACAAGATTCGAATTACACTACAAACTCGTGTAGTGAGTTCAATCTCGGCTGCGGCCGCGCTGGATGGATGGATGGAGAATGTCATCAATTCTAATACTTACATTTTCAATTTCCTGCAAAATGTTTTCCATAGTTCTTTGAAATATTCTCGGGGCAGAAAACCGAAAACCCATAGCACAACCTGTTTTTTATGAAAAGGTCTTTATGAATATTGATGATAGCTAATTTCCTGCATTTTTTCATTCAGAATTAATTGCTGATAGGCTTGTCTCAAATTTAATTTGATATAGGATTCACCTCTTTCCAATCTTGCATACAGATCTTTCATTTTCGGCATTAGGTAATTATCCAGTTTAGTGACTGGGTTGATTGTCACTTTATAGTCACCACAAATACGCATGAACTGATCAGATTTTAAAATCGGTACAATTGGTGTCACCCATTCAGAAAATTTAACTTGTGAATTTGTTCCTTCTTTTTATAGTCTCCCTAATTCAGCTTCTATTTTTTTTTAACACATAGGGTATTGACCGCGGTTTAAAATACCAGGGATTTACCTCTGGGTCTACATGCAAAGTAGCATATGTTCATTTCATTTGACCTAACTCCACACCAAATACAACCTCAAACTTTGCTGATATTTCTTTCAGTTTGTCTTGGTCCGCCTCCTTTACTGTCTGCACCTTGAAAATCTCTTTCCACGGCAACTTCACGTGTTTCAGCCAGTTTCTGCCCAGGAGTATGGGCGAATCCCTCTCCACCATAATTAACGGTAGTTCCCACCGACGACTGTCCAACTGCACCGGAACTTTCATTTGTCCAATCACATGGATGCAATTTCTCGTATAAGACTTTTGTCTTTGTGGTATCTAGCAACTTTTTATTGTTTATGTTTTTCCAACGTTTTCAGTCCCATTATCGTTATAAATGCTCTTCTATCTCTTGCCACAAATATTAATATCTACGTAATAGGGGTCCACTTTTTTCCGTGGCGCTCTGATTCTATATACGATATAAACTTCCTCGAAACTATTCGAGTCTGCGCTTCCCAATTTCTATTTGCTTCACCTAATTCTTTTTCTTTTTAACAATCTTGGTGGGTTTCTCCATTTCATGATTAATTTAAAACATCTATCCGCTATGTGTCACCGTCGTCTGACAGTAGTGACACGCGGCATATCTAAAAGGACACTTATTTTCTTCGTGTGTTCCCTCAGAGCGGGTACACTTTTCTTACGACTCTTTCTTCAGTTTTGTCTCCTGCTTTATTTTTTTAGTTCGCCCATGCGGTGGTGCGAAAAAGTTTGTTTACTTCCAATTTTTTTGTTTGAATGTCTTGTCAATGTTCGAACTGAGACTCCATGTTGACCGCTATATTTAGGGCCTCATCAAAGGTGATTGTGTCTCCCTCTGCAAGATATCTTCTTTGAATGTTGTCATCATTTACTCCAATACGAGTTTGTCTCGTAGTATTTCATCTAAAAAAGTCCCAAAACGGGGATTTTCGCACATGCTTCCTAATTCGGCCACGTAATCTGTGATCGACTCATCCAGTTGACGGTTTCTCATTTAAAATTTTGTTCTCTGAACGATCACAAACTGCTTCGGGCTGAAGTAGGTTTTCATCAGTTTAGTAAGTTCGTCAAATTCTTTGTCTTTTGTTTTTCTGGAGCTAATAATAAACTTGACATTTGTTTATAAACTTTACAGCCACAAACCGACAAAAGAATAGCACGTCTTTTTTAACGCCTGCTGTATCGACTGGAATGTCGTCCGCTCCCCCCAAAATGTCGCAAACGTTCAATGTACTGGTCCCATTGTAGATTTGAACTATCAAACGCTTCCAACCGACTGAATGTAGCCATAATTCGTTCTTTGTTTGAACCTTTGTTTCCAAATTGTAATAAACAAACAAAGAGCAAGGTGATATATAAACATGATTTATTACCGCATGTACACACACACTGATTAGAGATGGCGTCTTTCACTGCATGTGTCGAAAGACCCGGATGTTATTTTGTTTCCTCCTAGTTCAAGGGACATTACTCTGTTCAAGCATGCTTCACATAATTTATAGTTATATTTAAATACTAAGCTATAATTAAGATCTAGACATCCGTATGTATAGCTTTCGGTATTTTTCCAAAAAGGGACATTGCAGAAAAATCACCGGACCGGATGATTATCAGATTCCGTTTTTTCGAATTGTCATCGTTTCGTGTTTTAGTTTTGGTAGAGATGCATGCTTTTGGAGGTAATGCTATTATTAAATAAAATTGTGTTATAATTCTGCATGGGGCCGGGAACATGAACATCTACAAAGGGAAAAGTAAGATGTAAACTATAAACGAACTTGGACCCCAAAAAGAATGACCAACTAATGCTGATATTTATTCGCTCTTTAATAGGATCTTAAATTTACTCGAATGTCGAATTTATACAAATGACTTAAATAATTTGTTTTGTGGAAGATATATACTTCTTATCTACTTTAATAAACTCACGTTCTCAGATAATGTCAATAAATAAATAAAAAAACTATAATTTTTCTTTCCTTAAAAAAATCTTTTTCGTAGCATTTATTTCTAAAACACTCAAAAACAAAAAAACAAACAAACAAACAAAACAAAACAATAATAACACAGCTATTCTAATTTAAATAATATTATTTAACTAAATTGCATTATAAAAACATGCGCAAAGATACGTATTCTGATGGGAACATTTGACGACCTTATATTAATGATTACATAATTGACCTGAGAAATAAATATTTTTCATTCAGAAAAAAATGATCAAAGATAAAACAAAAAAGAACAATAAGTAATTAAGGCTGAACAAATAAAGGAATAAAATAATTTTAGTAAAAGAAAATGTACAAAAATGCTTGTACTTATTTATTACACTTAATACCACACAAGGTCACGGCCATGGAAGACGAAGAGAAAAAAGTAATTTACTGGGGAATTGAATTTCATGTACCAGACATTACAAATACTACCACCCTACACAGGAGACGCTGATAAAGTAAAAATAGCACAAAACACTGGAAACGCCGAAGTTGGGAGACAAATATCAGACGAGAAAAGCAGCGAGCGAGGATTTCTGACTAATACTACGTAAGACTATCTTTTGTGCCATTTATTAAAAAAAAAAAAGGTCTGTTTTGTCTTTCGAGACATAAACATGAAGTTTGTGTTTCTAATTTCATTGCATCCTCCATCTAGGTATGTTCAGAGTTGGGGTGGGGGATTATTGTAAAATGGTTTAACCCCAAGGCTGACCCACTGACGCGTTTAACTATAGAAACTAAACTGGGAGGAAAAGGAGGAGTGGAAGGAGGTGGAGAAACGGATATTGTGGACATTTTTTAAATTTTAGTTTCATTGTTTGAATCAAGGAATTTTGTAAGAATCAATTTAGCAAAATGGCCTCTCTGGGAGCTCATGCCACACAGCAGAGTTTTCTTTCTTTTTTTTTTTAGCAAATAATAAACGTTTAATATGTAACATAGTCCCTGGCGTTGGTAGAGACTATTTGGGAGCATCTTTGTGTATATTTAAGAATCACGCCAACATCTAATATGAATTGGAATATAAAAGTTATGTTTTAGCGAAGGAAGAACATGAAGATGGTATTTATATGGAACATGCGTACATAATAAAATGGAAAATAAATGAAACGTTGAAATAAAAGAAGAGTCTCAAGATAGCAAGTGCTACCTAAAACATAAATAGAGTTTTATAAAAGAGAAATTGAGAAAAATGAAATTTTATAACAAAACAAGAGCAAAAATATAACAGTTATTTTCTATTAAAAAATGTTCACATATTATTTATTAATTTATTTATTGCGGACTAATATTCTCATTTTATTTTTTTTTTAGTTGTTGTTTCACGATGTTTCGGCCAACTATCCATATGGCCTTCGTCAGGTGGTAATCGCGACACGATAGGAGCTCCATACCTCCTAACTACATCCTCAGCAATTACTGCCTTCCATAGTTATCACCACGTTTCTAGCCAAGTAAGCTTCTGGCCGGCTTTGAGTAGGATTGAAACCGCTATCTTCCGAACCGTAGAGATTCAACGTCTCTTATCCACTGCAACTCCGAAGGGCGATCCAGTTTGGATTTTTTGATTTTATAAATTTACGTTTATTATCTGATCTTCCAAGGTCGAGTCCGTACCGTATGTTCGTATTTTATTTAATTGGAATTCATTATTGAGATGAGTATTATTTATTAATTAATTTGGTTGCGGACTATTATCCGCATCTTTTTTTTTTTTTTTTAGTTGTTGTCTTACAAAACGTCGTGAGACAATAACTAAAAAACAAAAAAAAGATGAGGATAATAGTTCGCAACAAAATAATAAAAAAATGTTCCTACTACAATACGTGTTTGAGTAAAACAGTTGGATGATTATGTAGTCACAAGTCAAAATATTTATAAAGTGAATTATATGCGTGTGTGAACATTTAGCAGCATGGCATTGTGCATGTACGTGTGTTTACCTTTGTGTATGTATGTGTGTTTACCTTTGTGCTTGTTAGTGCGTGTATAAATGTGTATGAGTTAAGAAAGCTGGACACGAGAGTCATTGAGTTCTTTCACCTTGCCATCCCGACCCCAAAACTCATAGGGTGGTTTATAGGGAATACATTATTGGGTTCTTATCGTTCGGTTGGTTAATGAAGCCCGTCCAAAACAGATTTTCTTGGCTAGGTTTTATAACAATTTCTAAGTTTGTACTAACCTTATAGATTCACATATAGGTGTTACTTTTTGGGGTTTGAAAGATTACCATTGGTTGAAATTTTTTTGAGTAAATACTTTCATGTCAAAATCTTTGCTAGCTTTAGGAAGTGATGAAAATGATGTATCGAAACGAACCGGATAGAGAAAGAGGGTAAATAATTAGAACCGTTTGCGTCTTAGCATTCGTTCGAATCGTATCTTCTAATCTACTACAAATATTAATAAATAGCAGAATTCGAATCGTATCTTCTAATCTACTACAAATATTAATAAATAGCAGAATTCGTATCACATCTTCTAATCTACTACAAATATTAATAAATAGCATCGTATCACATCTTCTAATCTACTACAAATATTAATAAATAGCAGAATTCGTATCACATCTTCTAATCTACTACAAATATTAATAAATAGCAGAATTCGTATCACATCTTCTAATCTACTACAAATATTAATAAATAGCAGAATTCGTATCACATCTTCTAATCTACTACAAATATTAATAAATAGCATCGTATCACATCTTCTAATCTACTACAAATATTAATAAATAGCAGAATTCGTATCACATCTTCTAATCTACTACAAATATTAATAAATAGCATCGTATCACATCTTCTAATCTACTACAAATATTAATAAATAGCAGAATTCGTATCACATCTTCTAATCTACTACAAATATTAATAAATAGCAGAATTCGTATCACATCTTCTAATCTACTACAAATATTAATAAATAGCATCGTATCACATCTTCTAATCTACTACAAATATTAATAAATAGCAGAATTCGTATCACATCTTCTAATCTACTACAAATATTAATAAATAGCAGAATTCGTATCACATCTTCTAATCTACTACAAATATTAATAAATAGCAGAATTCGTATCACATCTTCTAATCTACTACAAATATTAATAAATAGCATCGTATCACATCTTCTAATCTACTACAAATATTAATAAATAGCAGAATTCGTATCACATCTTCTAATCTACTACAAATATTAATAAATAGCATCGTATCACATCTTCTAATCTACTACAAATATTAATAAATAGCAGAATTCGTATCACATCTTCTAATCTACTACAAATATTAATAAATAGCAGAATTCGTATCACATCTTCTAATCTACTACAAATATTAATAAATAGCATCGTATCACATCTTCTAATCTACTACAAATATTAATAAATAGCAGAATTCGTATCACATCTTCTAATCTACTACAAATATTAATAAATAGCAGAATTCGTATCACATCTTCTAATCTACTACAAATATTAATAAATAGCATCGTATCACATCTTCTAATCTACTACAAATATTAATAAATAGCAGAATTCGTATCACATCTTCTAATCTACTACAAATATTAATAAATAGCAGAATTCGTATCACATCTTCTAATCTACTACAAATATTAATAAATAGCAGAATTCGTATCACATCTTCTAATCTACTACAAATATTAATAAATAGCAGAATTCGTATCACATCTTCTAATCTACTACAAATATTAATAAATAGCAGAATTCGTATCACATCTTCTAATCTACTACAAATATTAATAAATAGCAGAATTCGTATCACATCTTCTAATCTACTACAAATATTAATAAATAGCAGAATTCGTATCACATCTTCTAATCTACTACAAATATTAATAAATAGCAGAATTCGTATCACATCTTCTAATCTACTACAAATATTAATAAATAGCAGAATTCGTATCACATCTAATCTACTACAAATATTAATAAATAGCAGAATTCGTATCACATCTTCTAATCTACTACAAATATTAATAAATAGCAGAATTCGTATCACATCTTCTAATCTACTACAAATATTAATAAATAGCAGAATTCGTATCACATCTTCTAATCTACTACAAATATTAATAAATAGCAGAATTCGTAAATCGGCGTTACCTGGTGGAAGCCTACTCTCCCCTCGCAAAAAAAAAGTAAACTACGGTTGTTGTTGGTGGCCAGTGCCGTCCCTAAACAATTGCAGACACTGGCGGTCGTGGCCGAAATGAAATAATCTGGCTTTCACTGGCGATTAGTGCTAGTTTGGGGTGATAACATGCACGTACTGTTTGAATTTAAAAAAAGCAATTAAGGGAATGTGTAAATCAGTAGGAATTAATGAAAGTACAAAAAATGCTCCATCAGAATGATAATGGAAAGTAAAACAGAAGTTTTAGAAGTTAGGGAGTCTGACTGTATATGAACTGTTTAGAGTGATCGAAATCAGTGGTAGCAGTCCTAGCTGTTTCCGTTTGTTGTTCAAGTCTTCCTTTTCTTTTCAACCCATCAACCAATAGAAGTATTAAAGTAAATTCCAGTTTTATGTCGTCTTTTTTTAATGCGTAAAACAAACAATTGCGACTTTATTCACTTCACTTATTTGAGTATTGTCATGTTAAGAACGACATTTGGAATAGACTCCCCATGTTAAGAACGGCTTTCGGAACAGACACCACCAACCTCCTCATCTTAAGAACGACGTTCGGAATAGTCACCTCCAACACCCCTATGTAAAGACGGCTTTCGGAGTAGACAACCTTTTTTTGTTTTTTGGAAGAGAGGAGAAAATAAATCTCCCAAATTTACCCGTAATAATCGTTGTCAGCATACCCACCCGTAGATAAAAAAAATTGTGGGATAGCAGTGTCGGTAGGAGAGAAACAGATTTATTTATTTGGGTTAGTTCTATACTTAAAATACAATGGACACTATTTTTATAGAATTGATAAAAAGCTCCTATTTTCTGCGTGTTATTGGTTTTTCTGTTCAAAAAAGATTTTTTTTTGCGCCATCCAGAAAAATATCAACTTTATCAAAACTGTTGATACAAAATATTTCATAGTCCGTGGTATTTCCACAGGTCCTGCTAGTTTATTAATCATTGTTTAAAAAACGTACGTGTTTTCACAGGAGATAGATAAAGCCAAAGCATTTCCATATGACTGGTTAAATGTTTAATTGGTTTATATTTATCAGTGTTTCGGACGTTCAAACTTGTTTTGTTGAACGACAGAATATAACTGCGACATGTATTATTAATCGGAGTGAAAATATTTATGCAGAAAATAAAGATTGCTATGAATGCAACTGACTTTGTCTCCATGGTAACATTATTAAAGTCCGTAGCTGAAAAATCCGTGCTTTACTTGTGCATTGCCACATTGTTTGAATTGATGAATTTAGATGACGAATGCATATTTAAAAATATTCCTTAAATTATTTTGGGATTATTCTACTGTTCTCATTTTGAATTTTATTCTCATAACATTTCGGCCAATGTAATCTCCGATTTTCTTTAGTTGAACTTTATCGAACACATGTGTTATATATATATATATATATATATATATATATATATATATATATACACATATATATATATATATATATATATATATATATATATATATATATATATATATATATATATATAAAATCAACGAAAACACACATATAAAATACGTTTTGAAGTCATCGAACGCAAAAAAAGAATAAACAATTTAAAAATGATGTTCATGGACTATTTCGGCGAAGAAACTCGCCCTTTTCAAGATGCGTTTTTTTTCTTCTTAAGCCCAATGACGGTACTTTTAGGCGGGACACGTCCATTTAGTTGTTTAACGGTCTTTTTTTATTGTCCAGGAATGAACATGGCGTGTCTTTAAGGAATAGTTGGTTGGTTTCTTTTTTGAAAGCATTAGTAAATAGGAAACCAAATAGAACACGTATCATTCGAACACTACCGTGCTTGAATATTTGTGTTAGTTTTACTCATTTAGAGCTGCTTTGAAGCTTCATCACTTACTCATTTTCGACCAAATTTCAAACAATTTTAACAGTTCATAGGTCACCTTCTCAGCTATACATTGAAAAAAAAAAATTAAATTATCGTTCTGTAAAACAAAAGCTATCAGAATATGTAAGGAATGGAGAGACGGTTTTTTTTCTGATTGACTGTTGATTACCAGAGCAACCAAATCTGTTTGCTCTCCTTGCAATGTATTCGTTGCGCACCCGCGTTGTTCATCCTGTCGCCATGATTACGTCGATTCTGCTACTACTGTCGCCAATAATTCACCGTTGTCCCGATCGGTCGCTCAGCTGTACTGTCGCTAATAATTTACCGTAGCTGTGCTCAATCGCTAATCAACCTTTCACCTTGGTTCGCCGTCCAAAAATGACTGCTGACTATTTACTTAATTACGTCTTTTATTTGATTTTTTTATCTAGTCAATTTAAGTAATAATTTTTTATGAATTGTTGACAAAGTAAAACCTGGAAAAATCATGGATTACATAGAAAATGCGAGCATGAAAAGCAATGTGGTTAAGATTAAACGTAGAAAAGTATAAGGACTAGTTGTTAAAACTGGAAAAGAAAAGAGAAGATATGCTAGTAAAAAATAGTAAAAAATATAATAAATTTATAACTTGAAATTTAGAATTGATTATATGAAATTAAATTTAATTAAAAGAAAATCTTAATGCTGCAAGATTTTCAGTTATAAATTTATTATATTTTTACTTGATTTTTACTTGATTTTTCTTTTCCAGTTTTAACAATTAGTCTTTTTAATTTTCTAAGTTTAATCTTAACCACATACTTTTCATGCTCGCATTTTTCTATGTAATATAAAGTACGTTTTGAAGCCATCCAACACAAAAACTAATAAACAATTTAAAAATAATATTTATCGATATATTTCAGCAAAGAAACTCGTCCGTGTTAAGATTCGATTTTTCTTCTTCTTACGCCTCATGATTGTACTTATAGGCGGGACACATCCGTTTAGTTGTTGTTCAATGTTTTTTTTGTATTGTCAAAGAATGCACATGGCGTGTGCTAAAGGAATAATTGGTTGGCTTCCTGTTTGAAAGTGCCAATAAATAGGAAATCAAATAGAACACGTATATAAAATACGTTTTAAAATCATCGAATGCAAAAAAATAATAAACAAATTAAAAATAAAATTTATCGATATATTTCGGCGCAGAAACTCGCCCTTGTCAAGATATTTTCTTTTCCTTATTATGCCTCATGTTGGTACTTTTAGGTGGCACACGTCCGTTTAGTTGTTGTTCAACGGTTTGTTTTTTAATCGTCTAGCAATGTCCGTACGTGTGCTAAAGGAACAACTGATTGGTTCCCTGTTTAAAAAACAACCACTTATTTATTTAGCACACGCCATGTGCGTTCTAGACGATAAAAAATCGTTGAACAACAACTAAATGGACGTGTTCAGCCTAATAGTACCATCATAAGGCGTAAGAAAAAAATCGAATCTTGACAAGGGCGAGTTTTTTCGCCGAAATATATCAATAAACATCATTTTAAAATTATTTATTACTTTCTGCGTTGGCTTCAAAACGTATTTGATATACGTGCTCTATTTGATTTCCTAATTACCAACGCTTTCAAACCAGAAACCAACAAATTATATATATATATATATATATATATATATATATATATATATATATATATATATATATATATATATGATGATGATTGCTGCATCTTTCCAGATGATTACCGTTACATTGAGTTCTCCCAATCTTGTCGTCCATGCCATCTCAGATGACTTTGTACTCCCGCCGCAGATTTGCACATCTTGAAGCAAATGTGACATACAAATTGAGCAATTTTCATCGAGTTGACTTCCTCTGGAGGTTGAAGGGTATTCCTATGAACAATATTATGTCTCCTCAAACTAGCAAACTTTGCTGCATGTTAAACAGATCGTTTGGTTCGGACTAATAGGGGCAAAGTTGACCTGAACAGGAGTTTTGTGCGACTTAAGGTGGTTGACGTAGCCAGCTTTTGACAAAAGCACTCGTTCACAAGTGTCGCATTTCCAGCTGTGTGTGTCATGGTTAAGACCATCAATTAAACCTTTGCGACGCTCTCGCTTCAAATTGCTGTAGACCTTTTTTCTAGAGCATCACAATTTTCACGTATAAGCTCTCGCCACTTCGGCCTTTGCAGAGTAAGTTCTTCCCATGTCTCGATGTCGATTTGTAAAACTTTCAAATTATTCTTTGTAGAGTTCCTGAGCCTCTTCACTCTCACTCACACACACACACACACACACACACACACACACACACACACACACACACACACACACACACACACACACACACACACACACACACTAATAAGTAGTAATAACAATAAGATTGTACATCTAAATACAAACATAAGTTTAACTCCACAAATTCATCCTGGAATTGTTCACAAGAATCCATAGCATAAAGGTAGTTCAGTTGTGAGTGGCCAATACTAAAAAAAAAAAAAAAAAAAAAAAAATGCAACAAACTTAAAACTACCTGATCATGGCTGACGGAACTAGAACATGCCTACCCTGTAGATTAAATGCAGGATTCCGTTCAAAATTCCGCCCAGATACCTGAGTTCGGCAGAAAGGTACTCTAGTTCGACAAGATATATCTGAAGAACATCGGAGGTTATATCGACCGAAATGTTGTGAGAATAACGCCGAACATGAGAGCAATTGTCCGAATAATCCAACTAATATGAATTATAGATCCTCATCTAAAAAAATTCAGAAACAGAATTTCTCAAATATATTGTACACTAGCGGGGGAGGGGGCAGCGTTACGTGATCGTAAAATATGTTTAAATATATTTTAATTCATACAGATTTTGTATTTATTATTATATATTATATTGTATTTAATATATAGTACTTGATCTGTGTTGAACATTTTCGCAACCAACAGTTGTATCGTTTTTCGACTAACGTTGTCCGTCGTTGTAAACAGCAGTCGTACACTCAGAGTTTTTTTCAGCTCCAAGGCTGTCATGTCCATGACGACATTTGTCAAACAACCTTGTACGTTCGTTGAAGGCAACGTTGACTGAATGCTTTGTTTATATTGCTGTTTTCTGACACTGATATGTTTTTATTTCCCATAATTCTTAATAACCTGACTGTACCGCAAAATAACATTTAAAGTGATGTAAAGGGGGGGTTGACTATAAAAATGTAATATATATATACTAGGAAAAGTACCCGTCGTTGACTGGGTTCAAAAACAGCCAACAGAAAATGGACTCTGATCTATGAAAGTATGATAGGTTATGAAAAGGAAGGGTTGTAAAGAGATAGCTTCGAATTTGGGGATATCAAAACCAAAGCAAAATATGATGAAAGTAAAAATAAAATAGATAAACCCCATAATTTATTATACCATACCTGTTCACACTGAAACACTTCTCACAGTATTCTGTGGATCTATATTAAAGAACCCTGTTAACCTTTGTGACATATTTCCATTTTATGGAGGTTAGGTGCGAACGAACACCTCATAATTTTATTATACCATATTTCTTCAAACTGAAACATAATTATCAAAGTATACCTACGAAGATAGATATGAAAAGTCTTTATTAACGTTTGTGCCTATTTCCAATCTAGGAAAGACCAGGCGCGAACGCAGATCCCACAATTTTATTATACCATCCCTATTTAAGTTAAAACATACTTATCAAAGTATTATTATGTACATCTATATCAAAAACACTTGTAAACGTTTTTTTTATTTTAAAATTTTTTATTTCCATACTTTGTGGACCAGGCACGTACAATTTTAATGAATCATCATTGTACCAGATTGTACCAGATCTAACATACACATTCCTGTATCAGATTGTAACAGATCAAACATACACATTCCTGTGTCTCGATACATCTTCTATCATTATATGTGATCAGTTTTCTATAATAGTCAACCATATAGGAGCCTATTCGTGACCAGACACACACAGACGTTCAGCTTTATATTATAAAGATATATATATTTGTTGAATTTATATTAGCGATTTCTTTCTTTCTTTTTTTTTTCGCTCCCTGAGCGTTTTTTTTTATTATAAGAAAGAAATTATTTGCCCTTTGTTTATATTTTTTAGGCCCACATTTTAGGACGTATTTCTTTTTTAAAAATTTTATTTTAAATATTATTTATTAATTAATAATTACTACTAGATGACTTACTTTTATGCACGTAGTAATTATTAATTAATAATAATAATAACAATAATATATATATATAATTGTCATTCTTTTATACATACAGACACTAGTATTTTATGCTTACGAAATCATCAGTGTAAGAGGTGTGACGATTCCTGCCGGTCGGGAGATTCGAACCCAACCACGAAGCCGCATTGGACTCGGGCCACCAAACAATTACCGCAAAGTCATACTAAGATCGCCATATTAATAAAAAATGCGTGACCATTTTTCATATGTGTATTTCTTGTTTATACATAACTTACACATTATTATTTTTTTTTATTTTAAATCGATTATTTGAAAGAAAAATGTAATAGTGTAAGTAAATTGGTACAACGAACATAAAAATTTTATTAAAAAATATTTTAATTACGAAATTAAATCCACTCGAATGCATTTTGTTTCTTCGTAATCAAATCAAGCATTTTAATATTTGGTTAACAGTTGCAAAATAAAATTAATTACTTCGTGATTTTCCAAAATGTTAAAGGAATTTAAAAGCATTTAAACTATCGAGTAAAAAATAATTTAAAACTTTAAAATTCTTAAAAATTGATTATATATTAAAACATTGAACGCTTTTGACGCTACTTACAAACTAATAACAGATGAATTACTTGCTGAGTTAATTGCAATAATTAGACGACTTGAAATGAAATTTCGTTCAAACATAACTCAATCCTAAAATTGATAAATATTTTAATATGTATTTAGTATTAAAATATATAAAATATCGCTTTATGGAAACAAACGTTAATTAACTCAACTTTAGTAAAAAAAAATATATTGATAAAAGATATATACAAATATAAACATATAAAGACTATGATGGTAATAATTATATATTTACTAGCGGGGAAGGGGAGCCCGGCTTCGCCCGATTGTAAAATACGCTTAAATATGACATTTTAATTGGTCCAAATTTCGTATATATTATTATAGAGTCGTGATTTTAAATGTAAAAAGAGTATTTGGGTATCATCAGCTAGAATCGAAACCAAAAGTAAAACTGTAACATTTAAAGCTGGTGACGTTACCACTGTGCCAACGCATATGAACGGCTAAAAATTAAAAAAAAAAATTAAAAATAAACTAAAATGAATGTATAAAATGTTTAACGATTTTTCAATTTTGACCCATTTTTGACTTCTTAAAAACTATTTTAACCGGCTAAAGACCCATAAAAGAACGGCCCGTAAAAAAATCCAATTATTTGAGGCACCTCTGCGACTTTTAGTTTCGGGAGAGATAGAGTTAGAAAATATGGAGGCAGACAGACAGACATATCACCTTTTATATATTAGACCGTACGCTTAAATATGATATTTTAATTTGTCCATATTTCGTATATATTATTATAGAATCGTGATTTCAAAAGTAAAAAAAAGTATTTGGGTGCCATCAGCTGGAATCAAAACCGAAAGCAAAACTGTAGCATTCAAAGCTGGTGACGTTACCACTGTACCAACGTGACAAGTATACAAACTGATTAAAAATAAACTAAGATAAATATACAAAATTTATAACGATTTTTTCAATTTTGATCCCTTCTTGACCCATTTTAAACTATTTTAATCGGCTAAAGACTCATAAAAGAACGGTCCATAAAAAATCAATCATTTAAGGCCTCTGCAACTTTTAGTTTTGGAAATGGTAGCGTTTGAAAATATGGAAACAGACAAACAGACCTAGTGCCTTTTATATATTAGATTAAACTGCATAAAGATAGACACAAGATCTGATGGAGGTTTAAAAAGTTAGCGCAATAGGTAAGTGCACTCTGGCCTACAAAAATGTCCGAGCAGCTCATCAACATTCTCCAGTTTAAGTGCTCATGTGGTTAGTGTTATATTCCTAAATACTTAGGAAATAAAGACAAACGTGAGTTACACCGAGTGGTATGTGCAATGGGGTTTATTTATAATACAGAAACGTAAGGCTGCTCGCCTAAGGTAAATAGAAGTACATAGTAACAAGTATGGGGAAGAAAGTCTGATAATCAACACGTAAGACTATCCGTCTTACTGCGACTGCTTGTCTGCCCCTGTCTGCCGCTGTCTGCCAAACAGTCCAATATATATATATACAGTTTGTAACCGGTGTATAGCCAGTTATGTTCCTTCACAACACCTCCCCCTGAAGCTGAAATCTTCCTGATTTTAGCTTAAATACCTCTTCCTTTTAGGGTCAGGGCTTAATCTCCTGGTAACTTTTCTCTTTCTTGCGCTTTTCCTTCTGGTCAGCGTTACCCGGGGTAAAGGTTTCTGTCCAGCCCGTATGGTCGGTTCAGGCGAAATATTCATTGTTTGCGGTACACACGCTGGTTTTGGTATATCAAAAATATCGCACAATGTTTCCATTGGTGTCTCTTCCACATTTGGAGACAGTCTGGGACGTATTTGATTTCTGTGTCTTTTGCAGACAAAACTTAATCCTTGGATGGTATAGACCATGCTCCCAATCCTTTTTTTGATAATACCTTCAACCCACTGATTTCGTCCATTTTGAAAATTTTTTAAATATACATTTTCACCTGGGGAGAAGCACTTGGTATTAAGGTTTTCTTTTTTGAAAACTTTCTTTTTCTCTGGTAGCAGCCTATCGAAGACAGATCTTATCTTTCTTGCAAACATTAGCTCAGCCGGGGAAGAATTGACATTATTATTAGGATTTGGTGTCACCCTGTAAATTGCTAAAAATGTTTGAATACATTGTTCGTCTGTGTCCGTAGTAAGATTTTTCTTAAGTGCCCTTTTAAACGTATCTACAAATTTTTCGGCCAACCCATTCGATCGTGGATGGTACACAGGTGTTGTCATATGTAGAATATTTAGTGAGTCACAGAATTCTTTGAATTCATGAGCAGTAAATGCTGTTCCATTATCGCTCACTAAGGTTTTTGGCACTCCAAAACGGCTAAAAATTTCATTAAGCGCACTCACAGTGTTTTTTGCTGTTGGATGTCTAAACTTAAATATTTCTGGCCATTTTGAAAAAGAATCTACAATAATCAAGTAAAAATAACCATTTATAGGTCCCGCATAATCAATATGCAGACGTGACCAGGGTAGGTCCGTCTTTGGCCATGGCGTCGTTTTTACTGGAGGATCTCGAGCTGCTAATTGACATCCTCTGCATGTCTTGACACATTTTTCAACTTCCTTGTCCATACCAGGCCAGTACACATATCCTCTCATAAGGGATTTCATTCTCGAAATGCCCGGATGACCTGTATGAAATTCCTTCAGAATTTTCCTCTGTAACGTTAGTGGAATTACGATCCTCTCACCATACATGAGCACATCTTCACAGATGGAAAAAGGCGTTGTTTGATCTACCTTTTTATTTTTTTTTATCCATCCCAATTGATTTTTCATTTTCTTAATGAAAATGTCATTTACTGCCTCTTTTTTTATTTTTTCGAAAGTTACCGGAAGTTCACGTATCATATTACACATTGAACTTGTACATTCACTTTCGTCTTTAAGCGCAGCAATTACCGTTTCTTCGAAACTTTCGCTTCTTTTAGGGATCAACCGTGATAATGCATCTGCGTGTCCTAACTTTTTTGAGGATACATGTTCCATCTTAAACTGATAGTTTAAGAGGGTTACAGCCCATCGCTGTAATCGATTCGCAGTATGTGTGGGAATGCCTTTCTTTGATCCAAATATGGTAAGTAGGGGTTTATGGTCGGTTTGCAAAATAAAAGATCGTCCATGGAGAAATCGATTGTACTTTGTAATTCCAAATATTATCGACAGCGCCTCTTTTTCAATTTGGCTGTAATTTTTCTCCGCTGCAACCAACGTTCTTGAAGCATGGGCGATAGCTTTTGTCCTACCATCCTCATACTTGTGAAGTAATACAGCGCCAACACCGTAATCACTGGCGTCCGTTGCTAGTATTAGTTCCTTTTCTGGATTGAAATGTGCCAATGCTAAGTCTGACAGTAGACATCTTTTGATATTTTGGAAAGCAGATTCACATTCCTTATTCCAGTTCCATTTAACACCCTTTTTCAGTAACTCGTTAAGAGGAGCTCTTAAATTATGTATGTTAGGGATGTAAATTGCATAGTATTGAACTAATCCCAAAAACGATTTTAATTTTGTCACTGAATCTGGAGCAGGCATCTTTTCAATTGCTTCAGTCCTTTGTGGATCCGGTCTTCGACCCTCTTTGTCGATTATTTGACCTAGATATTTAATTTTTTTCATAAAAAAATCGCATTTTTCTGGGCTCAATTTAAAACCAAATTCCTGTATTCTTTTGAATACTTCTTTTACATGCTTCTTATGATCTTGCAAATTTTCACTTTTAATTAGGATATCGTCAAGGTAGGCCATTGAAAATTCCAACCCTGCCAGCATCGTGTCCATAATTTGCTGGAAAATAGCAGGAGCAACCTTTAATCCAAAAGGAAGCCTCTTTAGCTTAAAAATGCCCTTATGAGTATTTATGCCTAAGTATTTGGAGCATTCATCGCTGATCTTAATTTGCAAGTAAGCATCTGAGAGGTCTATCTTAGAAAAATTTTTTCCTCCGTTAAGCTTAGAGAACAGATCTTCTGCGGACGGAAGGGGATAATTATGGTCCAATAGACAGTCATTTAAACCCGTTGAAAAATCTCCACAGACCCTTATTCTGTTATTTTTTTTCTTTACATACACGGTTGGACTTGCCCAATCTGTGTCGTTAACTTTTTCAATGACTTCCAGTTGTTGAAGTCTATCCAACTCTTTTTCGATTGCGTCCATCGCTGAAAAAGGCACATTCCTTTTAGGTTTGAATACTGGAGTGGCATTTTTCTTTAATTCAAATTTTGCCTCTGTCTTAATACAGAGTCCTAGTCCTTCGGCAAAAACATTGGGAAATTCAGTTTTCAAATCCTTCAGGAAGTCTTCCCTTTGGTTTGCTTTTTCTGCAGTTAAAACGTTACAAAACGAATTTATGGGTTTCTCCCATAAATTAAACAGGACAATCCAATCTACCCCAAACAGGCATGTATTCTTTCCTGGTACGACGTACACTTTGGATTTATGAGTCTGGTTAGCGAATGTCACTTTGCATTTTAATTCTCCCTTGAACTCTAATCTTTTGCCGCACACACTTCTCGCCGTCTTTCTGGTTTTCGTTAATTCAGGTCGACCTATCCTTTTCCATATATCTTCATTTATAATACTAATATCTGCACCGCTATCCAGAAGCAATGTAACCAGATGTCCATTTATCCGAACATCAACATATTTCCGTCTTTCGCAGCTTTTTTCTTTATTCATGCGAAGCGTATTTACATTATCGGTCCCTTGTCTTTTCTTCTGGGCACAGTATGTTCCCTTGTGACCTCTGAGACCACATTCATAACATATTTTGTTCCTAAACCAGCAGGTCTTATTGTTGTGTCTTAAACTACCACAACATTTACACTTTAGCTTTGGGTCTTTGTATCCTTTAAGGATCCTGTGTTCTTGGAACCTGGACTTTCTTGTGGTCCCTTGCCTTTTTACTTGCTGCACCTTAAAAATATTTTTCTCTTCAATGCGAGTGTTGTCTTTCTTTATGTTAATCAGACGTTGACACTCTTCAGTGACTTTTTGCAATGTTATGTTAGGATCCGCCTCCATAATTGTTAGGATCCGTGAACGTATATCTTTGTCCCTTGGTGCTGTGAGACCTTGTACAAAGATTAAACATTTAAATTGGTCTGCGGAAATTTCATTCAATTTAAATGATTCGCATAAACAGTTCACAGTGCAAGCATATTCTAGATAGTCTTCAGCTTCTGCCTTCTGAATGTTCAAACATTTGTATCTAGAGTGAAATAGGCTATCCCTTTTATCAAATATTTTCGACAAGGTACTAATTGTTTCCTCGAACGAAACCTCCTCCGGTTTTTTTGGTAGAATTAGATTTGCATACTTGGTGTTTTCATCAGTACCCAGTTTTTGTAGTAGCAGGGTAACTTTTTCCTCATCGGTCCAGTCTAAACATCTTTTCGTAAAAATTGTTTCGTATCTTCTGTAGTATGCAGGGAAAGTAACACCAGTATCCGGGGAGTAACGAAATTCCGTTAGTGAATTTGAAATACCCTCGGCAGAAAAATTAGTCTTCTTCCCGGTCGACGTTAGAATTAGCTTTTCTAAATTCTTTTGCTGTGTCGACATTTGTCGTTGTAGTATGTTTGTTTGTTCTTGTTGTGCCTCTAAAGTTTTTTGTGTTCTTTCTTGTTGTTGTTGCAGCTGTTGCTGTAGCTGTTGTTGTTGAATTTGTTGTTGTTGTTGTTGTTGCGCTAAAAATTGTTGAGTCATTTTTGTCTGTTCCTGGATGCTAAGGGCTAGAGCCTTAGTTAACTCTGCTAATTGTTCCATGTTAGCTTCTAGTACAAAAATGTCTTTTCGAATTCTACACAATAATTCCAAAGAAAAATCGTAAATTTACGTATATCGTAAATTAGTAGCAATATGCAGACACAACACGTTTCAACAAAGTTCATCCATAGTAATTCAACAGGCTTTGTAAAATACTTTTTTTTTTTTTTTTTTTTTTTTTTTCAACAACGTAAGTTCATACACAAAATATTTCTTACTTCCCACGACAAATAGTTCCAATTATTTATATAAAGGCAATAACAAACAATTAATTTTCCAAAAAAAAAAAAATATATGGCTGCCGTTCCCACGTGGCATAAAATGGTACAATAGTCGTTGTATTTATATTTTTTCTTTCGAAACTCGTAATCCTTTAGTGTAGTTTCGAATTCAACTTGCGACCATTTTTTTTTTTTTTTTTTTTACTTGTCAAAATAAATATAAATTCCACTTTACCTTGAACATGTTTCTATAATTTCTTGTGAGTTCTTTACGAAGAAAAATCCGTACTTTTCGCTACTTTAGGTAGGAAAATTTTTTAAATTCATTGACGCACATGGTCAAAAATCCTTGTGTAGTTTGTTTTTTTCGTAAAACAAAAAATCCTTGCATTGTACACAGTCCTTGGTACGGTAATTTATTTCTGTTAAGAGAAAGAACATCCTTTCGTCGCCATTGTTATATTCCTAAATACTTAGGAAATAAAGACAAACGTGAGTTACACCGAGTGGTATGTGCAATGGGGTTTATTTATAATACAGAAACGTAAGGCTGCTCGCCTAAGGTAAATAGAAGTACATAGTAACAAGTATGGGGAAGAAAGTCTGATAATCAACACGTAAGACTATCCGTCTTACTGCGACTGCTTGTCTGCCCCTGTCTGCCGCTGTCTGCCAAACAGTCCAATATATATATACAGTTTGTAACCGGTGTATAGCCAGTTATGTTCCTTCACAACAGTTAGCAATAAAGTAAATCCTGGTAGGATGGGCCTTCTAGTACTGAACAGCAGCAGAACAACAAAGCAAGGTTGTCAAGGACGTATGCCCAACATGGTTATGAATATTGTATTGTCTAAGATTAGCTGTTATAAACGTCAGGGTGTGAGTTCCGTTATAGAAGCGTTGATTTAATTTGAATAAAATAGAATACGCACCAGGTGCGCCTGAAAGCCAAATTACAACGCAGTATATTATATTGCGTTGTAATTTGGCTTTTAAGCGCACCTGATGCGTATTCTATTTTATTTAATTGTTATAATTTCAAGCAGTGAAATCAATGTTTCACGTTGTTTCAAGTCGCCATAAACAACGACTAGTTACAAGTGACCCAATCTGTTGGCGTGAAAGTTTTAGTGAAGCAAAACAAAAAAAGAAAAAAAAAGAATCTTTTCATAACGATACGTAGAATAAACGTTGACAGCTTTTCTTAATGTAGTAATGACAGCAAAGTTATTATATCTCATTCCATAATCTATATACGCCGTTTTATGTTAAAACGCCTTGGACAAGTTTGGTCGAGCTTAATTCTTAAACATAACGATAAAAACGGAAAGAGGGCTATGGTTTTGAAAGTCGGCTTATCATGAGTTTTCAATAAGTTTAAAAAATTTTATTATGTTTTCGATTACTTTTTGATTGTGTTTGAAAAATTAAAACATAAAGTTAATCTCTATAAGGAAAAAAAGTATTTCGCCGCACAAAAACAGAAAAATGTTTTCACTGCGGCTTCGAAAACTAATCCCTTTCAGCTAAATTTGAAAGTTGAATAAATGAATGATAAAAATCCATTTAAAGATAAATATTATTTCGTTGGAAATATTTCAAAGATAATTAGTAATTTACGTATGGAAATACAAATACCTTTTCCTAAATCATATCCGTGTCTGAATCTTTCTTAATGGCATTCCCGTGCCACAATAGTTTATTATTCCAATTTAAAAATAACTATATTGTAATTACTTCTAATTCAAACTCAACCATTTATCGTACCTAATAATTAATATATAAGTAAATCCGAATGTTTTTATACACTATATTCGATTTTCATGTGAATTATATCACTTTAGTTTTATACTCTAGTTATTTAGATAATTTCTGTAATATGTTACATTGTGAGCCGATATTCATATATTTATAGGTAACTTTTTTTCCATTTCAAATGTTTCTCATAATGATATATTAGTACTATTTATTTAGTTATTTTAATTTTATTTATAATTGATTGTTTCTATTATATTTTAAAATATTATTTTTACTTTCAATATTTATTTACTTATTATTTTTCTAATAATTATTACAATATTGTGTGCATTATCATTGTTAATACATTTAATGACTTATTTATAGATGTTAAACCTAGCAATATTGTGTTAAGTTTTATTTAGTTCTATAGTCGGTTATAGTATACCTTTAAGTGTATATGCAATCTTTTAAGTTGCTCATTTTTTACTATAAAATTTATGGTTTATACCTTTATGTAAGCAATTGCTTATGATCTTATTTCTCTTATTTATAATATTTCTACCGATCCAGTAAGGCATAAACTGCATTTTTTTCGTTTATTCGGCAAATATTATGCATTAAATATGGAGGTTTTATCTAATAGTTTTTATCTTCTTATTTCTTTTTTATTATCTATGCTATATATTCTTTTTTGTTTCTTTATATTAGCATTATTTGATTTATTATCTACTAGGTATTTTTATATTTCTAGTATTACCGATTTCATTAGTAATAATATTGTTATTTATCATATACTTATTATGAACTGTGGATCATTATTCCTTACTATTTAACAATTTTCACAAAAGCCACGTTATACAATGTGATACGACATTATTTTTATATATTTTTTTTATTGATTTTGGTTCAAATTATCATCACTTATTTTATGTATTTTTAAGTACATCATTAAATATTGCTAATTTTTATTAATTCATATATATATATATATATATATATATATATATATATATATATATATATATATATATTAATGGAAATTATATATATTACTTGTTGTGAGGTTTTAATGAATTCATAGTTATTAGATAGTGTATGTATATATAATATTTTATGGTTAGAATTATGATAAGGCTTAAATATATAACCATTTTTGTTAAGGGTAATATCTAAAATTATTTTATCAACATTATTATCTATAGTTAATTTAAGGATGAATTTTTTAAATAATATATAGGGATGACTAAATCTAATTATCTACAATTACATTTAGTAATAAATAAAACGTAATCTCTATATAATCCATCTACTAACACCGGTATCATTCTCTCAATTATATAGTGTATATATTCCCAGGAGGCTCGTAACCTATCCGAATCTACTGAACTCATTGTGCCATCAAAATTTAAGCTCATATCCTTTTTAGTCCATATTTTTTATCATATTTAATCAAATTCTTTCGAGCTAGTTTCACAACATCAATTTTGAAGTTGGTAATATCACACACACACATACACACACATATATACTTATATATATGGTGATGCACATATTTATCCACAAGGAATTAAGACAATGAGCTTTATTAATCATTAACAAGTTTCAATTGTTTAAAAATTTGACATTATGACGTTATGCAGTTGTGAATAGCCGAGTGGTTCAAACTGTGGACCAATGACAACTTTGTTGAAGTGAACATGCAAGTTTTAATTTTATCAAACTGATATCGATTTCATATTCCATAGGATGTCTTAATTTTCTGAGATAGTGTCGTTAGTATCGATCGATCACCACCAGTTTGTTATTCGTAAGTGTACGCCGTACATAAAGTTCATACATCCAAAGTAAGATTATGTCATGAATGAAAACAACTCGATTTCAAGGAATGTTGAATTGGCTACATCGAATCGTTATTCCTTACGAAACTGGCGTATACAGACCGAACTTTATTATCCACAGTACTAGAGATTCAACTGAAAATAAAAGAATATACGAGTGCATATATACACACACACACACACACACACACACACACACACACACACACACACACACACACACACACACACACACACACACACACACACACACACACACACACACACATATATATATACAATTTTCGATGTCCCTTGTTGAAAATAGTTACTATTATTGCGTCTTTCAGATCTTTTGGTACGTGACGTTCTTCCCACATCTTAAGAATGAGAGTCAATAGTTTTGTTTTCAGATGCTGTCCACCATGGTGGATTAGTTCGAAATGGATATTATCGGACTTGGGGGCTTTATTTACTTTCATTTGCTCCATCGCAATTTAAAATTCTGGAAAGGATGGTGGTGCATCCATCCATAATTGCGCTGGGAAAATCTTTGTCCGCATACTACTGAATCGCTTGCTGCAAGTCACAGAATGAGTCCCCCCAGAATCTCAGTGCGACTTTTGTGCCTCTCGGGGGAACATTAGATACGATTTTCTGTGCTAGACAACTGCAGGAGAAAAGCAGGGAACAACAGAAATCCCCCTTTCTTGTATTTTATGACCTACAGAAAGCATTCGATAGCGTTCCAAGGGATGCAATGTGGAAAGCTCTCAAGCAATTTGGTTGCCCAGCACACTTTGTAGAACGCATCCAGGAACTGTATGACAGCATGTCAGGATGTGTATCGCATCAGGGCAAGGAAACAAAAGTTTCCAGTTACCTGTAAACTAAAACAAGCCTGTGTTTTTGCACCTAATCTTTTTCCGTATATCTTGCTGCAATGCTGCACGAACTTCCCCCAAATAACTCAGGGGTGGATATTAGGTACCGCTATGATGGAGGACTTTTCAAGCCTGCTAGACTAAAATCTCAAAGCCTTCTGAAATTCCAGCACAACACAGAGCTCCAATATGCAGATAACACCATGGTCCTTTGCCATTCCAGAGATCCGTGAACAACTTCACAGCAGACTACCATCGCTTCGGACTCTCTGTTTATATCGGTAAGACAAAAGTGTTATCCATCAGTACCCAGCATCATTATGCAGGACATAGGTATTCGCATAAATGACACTCCCTTTGAGTAAGTAGACCACTTTCCATATCTCGGTAACATAATATCGGAAAAGTGCTCAAATGAGAATGAAATAGAAAGCCGAATTGGGCTTGCCTATGGAGCTTTCTGTAAACTGACGAAGCGCGTCTTCAAAAATAAACATCTATCAACGAAACTCATGGCATACCACACGATTGTTATACCTACGCTTTTGTATGGGTATGAGACCTGGACTATGTACCAAAGTGATCTCATTAAACTCGAAAAATTCAGCCAACAAAACTTTGAGCTATACTGAACATCAAATGGTATGGCTACGTAATCAACACAAGCGTTCTTGAGAGAGCAAACAGCTGCATTATTGAGGCCACTACCATGAGACACAGACTCCGTTGGTTGGGGCATATTCTCAGAATGGATGAAAACAGGCTCCCTCGACAAACCCTGTACTCGGAGCTAGGCACAAGGAAAAAACCTATCGGCCACCCTCTACAGCGATACAAGGACCAACTGAAGTCCCCCCCCCCCAAAAAAAACCACCGAATTTGATCTTCACATCTGGGAAACAACAGCTCAGAATCAGTGCCTGTGGCGCCAATCATACACACATGGAGATCAAGAGACAGGCAAAAAAGAATCGTGCTGAACAACCCCGCCCCCTGCCAAGCATTGCTTGTCCTCTCTGCCCACGCAAATTCTATGCTGAGAGTGATCTGAGAAGCTATCTCCGATCCAAACACTGAGGGAAGAGGAAACTGAAATTCTCAGATCCGAGAAATCGGCCGACGATAAAATAAAATTTATAATATACTATAAGAAAGTAACTACCGCTAACCTGATAATTAAAAACAACCCTCGGACAATTAAAACGGTCGAAAGAACCAATGTAGTTTATCAATTTTAATGCCCCTTGGAAGATTGCGTCTCCAACAATACAAATAGCTATATCGGTCATACGACTAACACATTGTCCAGAAGATTAACCCTTCATCTTTCTGATACCAGCTCCATCAGCCAGCACCTGAGACAACATGGCTGCCCCTATTCACAATATAGAACAATTTTAGTCGACAACACAAAAGCCATCTTCACAGACAACAACGTAAAAAGATAAAAAATATTAGAGGCTTTGTATATACGAACGAAGCAACCTACAATTAATAATATCAATTTTTATAATAGCAATAACATTCTAAAGTGCCTGGGCACTTAAAATGTATATATGTACAATGGGAGGGAAGGTATAAAAAAAAACTATAAATCATAATTCAAATAGCATCCGTAAATTTATTTTAGTATCAATTTTAAAAACGTAAAAAAAAAAAAACGCACCCTTTTACACACGAATCGCATTATTTTTAGAATGTAAAACAACGCACTCTTTTACACACGAATCGCATCATTATTTGAATTCACATAAAAACCTGTAAATTACAATTTAAATAACACTCATCCATTTATTTTAATATTAAAAACGTACACAAAAACGCACCTTTTTACACACGACTCGCTTCTTCACCCGAATCCGCTTATAAATAAAACGAAACGTACAACAACAACAACAACAACAACAACAACAACAACAACATTCTAAATCAAAAACTGCCTGAAGACGACAGATGAAATGTCGAAAGTACTAACAAGAAAAACATATAATAATGAAATAGATTTCGGAACATTCCAACACCGGTTCGACTGTAATGTCAAAAATACTATTCGTCGAATGGAAACACTACAAAAAAAGATAATCAAACAACAACACTCTGTGCTATTCAATGCCACATGTCTCAATGAAAATATGCTGCCTAAATACACAATATATATATATATATATATATATATATATATTTCTGTAGAAATATATTTTCTTATTATATATCAATCCTTATATAAGAAGCTCAATGTAATTACAGAGCAATATAGAGAATAAATGACAAAAAGTTATATTCCAAACTTCATGATGTTGACCATCTTATAATTTATTCCTTTAATTCAGTTGACTTATACAATTCTTGACAGTATCTCTTTCGTAGCGCAAAATCAATCACTTAATTATGATATCAATCAGTGAATCTGTTATGCCCTTAACTCATCAGAATAAATAGCAACAATCAATCCGTCAAAAGGAGTTAAAATGTGATAGGCATGGTAAAAAGGCGAAAATTGGAAGAGAAGCTGCAGTTACCTTTATATTTTCCCATTACGCCATATTGAATTTTTATCAAACAAAGTCATTAAACCCAACTATTCGTACTAACAATTTTAATTAATTTATGAATCTTCTACCAAAATGTTCTATTTAATAATTAGTAAATTTATTAATTCTAAGTTTTGTATACATACCTATGAAAATTATATCAACAAATTATAAACTATTATACATGTTTGTATATAAGAAATTAAAATAAGCTAAAAAAAAACGATTGATCATTTCAGACATTTATCATAACTAAACAATTGATCCGAATTGAAAACCATACATAATTCAAATCTATTAGCTATTACAATCAAACTCATCAATCCTTACAATTATAATTTTTAAAATCATGCAATTCAAAAACTATACTTAAGTTTAAAAATAATCCGAAAATTCTTTTATATTGTAAATTTCAATATTTAAATTAACTTAATAAAGTGAGGCAGAGTTACCTCCCTTGGAACAAATCTAACGAAATTAAATTTACTTATATTTATACATTTTTATTTTCACAACGTATAGACTTCCAAATTCAACTAATAATTAATTTTTATTTTCAATATAGTTTTAATGTTTTTCACTCAATATTATTTTTAAAAAATTAAATCGATTTATATAATAAATTAATTATCTAATTTTTCCAATACAAAATGTTAGTATTACAGATTATTTCAATCGATAATCATAAGTTATTAAGTTATACTAATGTTGAATTTTAAATTAATTAGTTAATTCCATTTACATTAATTTTTTATTTATTTATTATACATTTATTCATATTATTATCAATATGAGCACCATCATTATTATTGATATTGAAAGTAATATTTTTATATTTTACATTTCACAAACTCTACATACGACAATATAGTTATAATAAACATTTTACGAACTTGACCCTTATTTAAGCATAATTTTTGTTATCATTGTATATATCCTAATTCTCTAATAAGTATGTTTCAGAGTTTCTACCTCCGATAACATGTTATTTTAATTATAATTAAATAAATGTATATCTATGTTAAAACTAATTCTAATTTTAATTCAAGTTAATAAGATTTATAAATATTGTTTAGACCTAAAAATTATAGACCATATCCAACTTAGGATTTCCTTATACTTTAAACCCCCTCTCCTATGTACCTTAATTAAATCTTATTTTTTATTTTATTTTATTTTATTTATTTATTTACTTTTTAATTAAATTTAACTAATAATTCCGAAATGAATTTATAGACGTTAATTTAATGAGTATATTTATTAAAAAAATCTATAGTTTATCTTAGTAGATTTACAATAGATATATCTCATTATAATTATAACATTGATTTATACATTCATTCTAATAATTTACCATTTGGCTCATACATTTGACACCATTTATCAATCAATTAATGATCACTTGTATCATCATATACATTTTATTTTTAGATCAATATTTAGTGTCTAATTACTATAAATGCATTTTTAATATCATGATTATTACCATTTATTTATTTATTATTTTTTTCTTCTAATCAATAAATTACCTTACTTAACAAACTCAACTTTACCATCTATAAACACTAATATTAAACTAAGTAATAATAGCATTATCCATTTCTATTGCCTATACTAATTCAATATCTAATCCTTCCTCCACTCCTAATTGTATAATATAGATGTACTCTCTTTTTTATCACTCCACATTAAAATAATATATTATGCGTAATACATTAACATACTTACCTTTCATTGTTCAATTTAGATATATTTTGCCATCCTATATGCTATCATTATCTAAATTCATTAGGTCTATAAGTTTATAAAGTTTGATTTATTTTGTTTATTTTCATTAGCTAATTATATTTATAGAAAATATCTATCTTCATATGGAAAATACTTAAAATTATGCTATTAAGGTAGTTATATATATATATATATACACACACAAACATATATATATATACATATATATATATTTAATCTATTTTCCAAATCATGTTTGTTACTTATTACATCTAATTGCATCACTTACAAATTACTATTATAGAATTTAATACTATTTATACTATATCCTAACATGATATTTTGAAATCATACTAAATAGGACATTCATATCCTTTCCTTTTTATTTACTGATTAAATTATCTTTAAAATCATTGTTATATTTAATTTAGATTTAATTGTTTACCTAACATTGATTATTACTTTAAATTTATTATTTTCATTTTTATTCTCAACTTTATTTATTTTCATTTTAGTTTCAATAAATTAAAGTTAACTGTACTTGCTAAATACGTTAATTCAATTTCAATTAATAATTTTACTAATCAAGTTTTAAGCGCGATAATGCATATTTTGATTTATGTAAACAATTTTGAATTACTTCCTGACGTTTGTTAAGAAGGTTTTCTTTAGATATTATTATATGATACGATTCGAGATTGCAAAGGTTACATCTACCCGACTAGTTTGGTGAGTATTTACTGGCACTACACAATATCGACCATTTCAATTTGTATTCAATTTTGTTTTTCCTTAATTCCCTAATCCAATTTGCCAATGATGTTGTTTTCTTCTTATTGTTGACATGTAGTATTTTGAAGGATGTTATATGATTATTAAATCTTGTCTGTGTGTGTGTCTCTGTATGTGTGTGTACATTTCCCTACAAAATTTCTCTGTCAATTTTCAGTCTACAGACTCGAGATTTGACATAAGGGGTATTGAGATTTGGGAAAATCTTTTTAATATTAGGTCCAAACATTTAATTTTTGGTATAAACATTTGAAATTTTACATAAAGGATATTCAGACATACAGTAAGCTTCTAAATCAGTTTTTGGGCAAAAATGTGGCTTCCAAGATGTTAAAGTTGAAAGAGTCGACCTTTGCAGACTCTACCTAACCCCTCCACCAATTTTTGAAGCGGAGCTAAACTGCTAGTATATATATATATATGTTACATGATAAGGGCTGTCCCCTTTTCATGTAAGTATAAAAATAGAGAGATTTAGTTAAAATGAAAATGAAATAGAATAAACGAAATTCGAACCTCGTAAATTAGGTTTAGAAATAGATTACGAGAGAGAATTAGAAAATGGAATGTAAAACAAACCATTGTTTAGCTTAGAGATAAAATAGTTTCAAGAAAAGAATGTGCGTTGTCAATTCTGTTATGAAAATTCAATTGAAAGAATGCAACTACAAGATAATATAATAAACATGTTTTTAACATATTGGAAAAATAGGTTACTGGGAATATAGGTTAAAATTCCTTTTGCAAACAAAGGAAAAAGTTTTGGACACTCATTTCCAGAACACGTGAAAGAAGACACATGTTTTAACATGTGTATGACGTCATGGAAAATGGGAAGTTCTCGATATAGTTAGAAACTAAGGAGAAACTGGGGAGAGTCAGAGGGAGTTTGAGGACGACAGACGATAGTCTGCAGTTGGGATTTGAACGTCTAGAAGCGAGACGGTCACTTTTGAAACTTAGAATGTGAAGCTTTGAATTCTTGATGATGAAAACCACGACCGGTTGGGAGAAGAAATAAACCCATCATGTGTTTTTATAAACGTCGTCTTTGTGTTGTAATTCTACCAAAAGGTAAAGTGAAAATTGTTATTATATGTCTTGTATATCATGTGGTTTAGAATGTCTTGACATACACATCTCATATCTACAATGTGAACTCTACATCTCATATCTACACTTCTAAGTATGAACATTTAATATATATGAATACCGTCATAACGCGAACAATCTCTCTTACAACATCTCTACTAAGACTCTCTAAGACTGCACTTTAATAAGACTCACTTTTAACAAAGAACAATAATAACGAATAATAACAGCAAAAACAATATTAATAAGACTATTATATAACACACACACACACACACACACACACATATATATATATATATATATATATATATATATATATATATATATATATATTCTACGATTCCCCAGAAAGTACACAAATACCCGAAGAAAAATATATTCCTCTGCTTACCTGTGTTTCTCACAACTATGCCTAAAAACTGAATTGTAAATGTTACTTAAGACGCGATGTTCAAAAGATTTATGCACATTTATCCAACCACTCACCAAATTCTTTTGGCAGTGGGCGAGGTTCTCGCACACAGAGAAATCTTACTTTAGAATGTTTGCAATTTGTTGCATTCATATCCTTGATCTTTTTTCTATTGTTTGCATTGATATCTCTTTTTGCTTGATATTTTCTTACTTCCATTAAAAACGCGTTTCCTTGTAATCGGCATTCATCTTCAATTGCTTTACATAATTGTCTTTCTTTTCGTTGTTTTACATAATTGTCTTTTTTATTGTTTGACGTAATTGTCTTTCTTTTCATAATCACGACTGAAGAATTGAGATGTCGATTGGGAAACAACTGCTAGTGTTATTGCAAATTTAAGATTTGATGGAGTAATTTATAGGAAATTCTGTCATTAGTAACCAGCAGTTTATTGCAACTGTCAACCAAGGGAAGAGTCTATTGTTAGAAATTTTCTTGAATTAGTTATTTCTTACAGTTCTTTTTTGTTTAGCGAAAAAAATCTTTTGTAGCAGAACAACCTTCCGGTTTTTGGTCGAAGGCAATTAAAAACCAACATGTCATTGCATTCAAAAATAAATTGTATTAAAATATAATTACTAATATAATAAACAGTAATATTTATGTCAGTTTGAAGTTTAGTAGTTTCCAAAACGGTTGTTCTGTAGAATGTTCTTTTTTGTTGAAGAAATTTAGATAATAGAGATGAGGAGAAGTCTTTTCATTACTTTCAGTAAATTCTGTTTTGAACCCTGCTCGTCCAAGGTTCTTTTTCTTAGTGTTTATATGTAGCCCCCCTCAAGTCATAGTGGTAACGTGCATAAAGTCACTTATGCAAATGCTTTGTTAAGAATATTTCCAACAGAATCGGGTATCTGTACGCAGTGTGATGATGTATAAAAGTGAAACCTGGCCAGTGATGGTTGAGGACATCCGTTGCATGAAGAGAAATGAATAATACTCTGAATGTATAATGTGAGTCTTAGCAACACATATCTGATGAGCTCAGAAGAAAATAAATCTGGTCAGTATAGGGAGATGTGCGAGAACTTCGGTACTATCACCACGATTGTTTCGAATTCAATCATATTTTCAAATAAAATATATTGACGTTTGTAATAATAATAATAATAATAATAATAATAATAATAATAATAAATTTATTAAAAGAACATTAATCACAAAAAAATTTCCTAATTGCTAATATCAAATATGTTTCGAAAACGAATTTAGCCGATGTAAAAAAAACACGTGATATTCATTTACCAATTATAGACGTGTTAGATTGAAAATATAATTTATCATTAGATAATAATAATAATAATAATAATAATAATAATAATAATGATAATTTATTATTAAATAATAATAATAATAATAATAATAATAATAATAACGATTTATTTCATTTCTATATTTATGTGTTGGATAATGTGTGATGTAACATTTCTACTTAAAAAACGAATGTACGCATTTGTCAGTCAATCCATAATATACGTACATAATGTTTAGGACATTTTATAACTGACTGCATATTGTCAAAATATTTATCCTACCACCCACCAGATTCTCTCATAGGATGAGGATTTATTACTTATCGCCTGAGGCGTCATCACCGGGAAATGCTTTCTGGGGTAGCTGTATCATTCATTATAAACTGACCCTGTGTTAAACTTTGTCACAGTTGAAAGAAAGTAAATAGACACGAATAGTGACTGCATATTTTGTTTCTAATCATTCTATCAAATCACATGCATTCATTAAAAGAACATTAATTACAAAAGACATCTCATAATTACTAACATCAAATAACATGTTTCCCAAACAAATTGAGACGATGTAAAAAACACGTGATATACATTTACCAATTATAGACGTGTTAGATCGGAGATTAAAAAAAACAACAAAACTGACGCTTCGAAAAATTAATAATTATGTAAATAATAGACCCTGTTACCGTCAACGTATTCCGGACAGGTTACATAAACCGCTGCAAGGTGCCGAACGCAACAATTTAATAAACAAAAATACAGTAAAAAATTTAATAAACAAAAGATATCGTTTGCCGATTGCCGGCTGCTTGCGACTTCATTGGCTTAGCGTTTCGGCACCTTCCAGCGGTTTACGTCACCTTTCTGGAATATGCCGATGATAACGCGGCCCGTATTCTTCATAAGTACCGCAAACTCAATAAACAATCGGCTACGATTAGATTTGCTATATCTGCTCGACGATCAAGAAGCTATTCTCCAATGTTTCCCCTACTTGAGACGAGGTTAATCCCTCATCTTTGAGGCGATCAGAACGGGTAATTCCGACGGCCCGATTTAGGCAATTTTATAGGCCGTTCCATACATGGTATGGAAACCCTTTGTGGTGCGTATGACCTACCCAGTATTAAATCTCGACTTTTTTTTTTTTAAATTATAACCAATTTTGTGAAGATAATGTTTTAATCTATTATAATAAAGTCATATTTCTATCCGTTTGTTTGTTTGGTTACAATTTGATTAAAATATACGAAATTGTTTTAATTGTTATGTTCAGGAATATTATTTAAAAGAGATTTATTTAATTAATTTTAAGTTTAATTTACTTTTAATTATTTGCTAAAGCAGACATAAATAAAGCTTACTTCCGTTTAAAAGTGGAATTAAGTTTTATTTAGACGGAGTTGCACAACCATCACCCCGTGCGTAATTTTTATACCGATAGGTTTTTTGAAATTTTTTTCACTGGGTTATTATTGATTGGACACCAATTAACCAGATTATGAAAAAAAAAAAAAAAAAAAATTGGAAAAAAATCATTATTTCGACATTTGAAAGTGGTGCTCACTTTTTAGTTACAACGTTCTGGTAAATCGTTCACTCATTTGTATAGCCAATAAAAACGCGGGAATATCAATACCATAGAAAGTAAAAATGACATAGACCTACCGCATTTGTAAGTCAGAAATATGTTTTTTGTTTCTCAAAGAAAAAAAAATAGAATAAAAATGATTTTTTTAAAAACTTTTTGTTTTTTATGAAAATAAAGTTTCGATTATTATTAAAACTTAGTTTATGGTTGATGAAAAGTGAGTTTGTGTGTGTGTTTTTTTAAATAATTTATTTTTATTTATGAAAGGTGAGTATGTGGATGTTTCTTTACAATAATTTATCTGTTTTTATGAAAGGTGAGGGTGTTCTTTTTTTCCAAACTTTTTTTTTTTTTTTTAAATATTATAAATTTCCCTAACATGCTGGAGAAATGTTTCGTGATTTTCCATATCTCTGTCAATCAAAAAGAGCGATAAAATGGCAACCAAAAAAGGGGCAATAAAATGGCAACAAAAAAAGAAATGGAATTATTAACTTCTGTGTTTGGACAATAATTCACTTCCGTGTTTAGAAAAAAATGAGTGACTGATTTACCAGAATATTGTAACTAAAAAGTGAGCACCACTTTCAAATGTCGAAATAATCATTTTTTTACCAATTTTTTTCATAATCTGGTTAATTAGTGTCCAATCACTAAAAATCTAGTGAAAAATTTCGAAAAACCTATCAGTGTACAAATTACGCACGGGGTGATGGTTGTACAACTTCGCCTTTATTTGTTTTAAAAGTAAACAAAAGGTTTATGAATACATTTCAAACTTAATTCGGCAAAACATGGCTCACAACTGTTAGCAGAGGCACATTTAAAGAGAAACACACACATAAATTAAATACGTATGATACACGTTTATAAGCTTACAACGCAATATTTTGTGAAATAAACAAACATTTTTTTTAAAATTAATATTTCGACGTATGCACAAAATATTCTGATGATGACGCGTTACGTCGAAATATTAATTTTAAACAACTAAATGTTTTTTATATTACAAAAGCATTGTAATTTAGCTTATCAACGTATTTCATTTTAAAATTTAAACAACGCTTTTAGTATGGAAAACACAACCTTATATATATATGTGCGTGTGTATATATATATATGTGTGTGTATATATATATATATATATATATATATATATATGTATGTATATGCGTATGCATATGTGTATGTTCGTGTGTATGTGTTTGTGTTATAATATACAGTAGAACCTCTGGATACGTTTTTTTTCAATTAACGACGAAGAGTACGATGTTTTCCCGGCTCAGGTTACGATATTTGCCCCGCCTTACGGCGCTATTTATAATGTTATTTGATTATGTACATGTATATTTTATACTATACT
Organism: Euprymna scolopes; assembly: GCF_053919585.1. NCBI lineage: Eukaryota > Metazoa > Mollusca > Cephalopoda > Sepiida > Sepiolidae > Euprymna > Euprymna scolopes. The sequence continues at coordinate 146,429,296 of NC_136489.1, forward strand.
GTATTTTGTTACTTATTTTTAATGCCGTATCCTGGGGTTCTACTGTAATTAACAGCAAAAAAAAACAAAAAAAAAAACAAAAAAAAAAAAAACAGAAAAAACCCAAAATGATGTGACCTTTAATCTGAAAGAAGATCAATCGTTGAATGTTATTTAACTGTTTTTTTTTTATTTACCCGGTAAATCCTATTCCCGCCACGTAAATTATTTAGAACAAAATAGCTTCCGCTATTAATTTATGTTTACTTAAAACCATAAAAATATTAACGCACCGAGTCATAGAAAATGTCATCGTAAATATTTCATAATTAATGAATTTTCTTTAAAGATTGAATCTTGAACATTGTACGAAAATCCCTTTTCTTATTTTAGATGGTACGTATTTTATTCACCTTATTTCAAAATCTGTACAAATACCAAGATATTAATTTTAATAAATTTCCCCAGTGCAGGACAGTATTTCGAAAATTCCAAATATAATGTTTACAGTTTATATTTTACGCGTTTTAAAAGAGTCATATGATTGAAAGGGTTAAAAACCAATTTTTCGTTTCGTTAGAAAACTAAACTCATTTCGAGTTTTTACACAATCTCAATATCACATTCAAGGGCACATATTCTTAAAGATTACCGATTAAACTTTCAAAATTATATTGTCAAAAAAAAAAAAAAGTTGCATAGTTTAACAAGGAGGGGAGGGGCAAAAATGAGAGTAAAAAATTCCCGGGCAACGTCGGCTCAATATTCTAAGTATATCAGGTGTGTCTAAACGCAACCCGGGCAACGCTAGGTATCCCTGCTAGTCTATTTATAAAAGTAATGGATTTATACAGCATCCAAAAATTGAATATGCTTATACATAAAGGACTTGCTATTAATTTTATAAGTCAGAAATGAAAACTTAAATGCTTTCAAATTTACTTAACATTTTCGAAGGATCACGAAAATACGATCACGAAGGATCACGAAAATAGGATCACGAAGGATCACGAAGGATCACGAAAATTTTCGAAGAAGCACGAAATACTTCATTCTCTTTTTTTTTTTAACTATTAGAAAAAAGATTAAAATGGCCGAGTTCTTTACAAAAAACCAAATACATTCTAGTGGATTTGATTTTCTAGTGAAATTAGTATTTAAAATTTTTTTTTATTTGTTTTACTCTATTGTAGTATTGATTTTAATGAATATCCTTGCAAACAAAAAGTAATACTTCTGTGTGCAGTTATCAAAGTTACGTTCAAATAGAATTGGAAGACAATCAAACCAATATTTTCGTGCTTCTCCTGTCCCCCCCCCAAAATAAAATAAAACACAATTTCATATGAAAGTGTTGACTCAATCAATGAAAATGATTCCCGTTCGTTTGAAACGGCTCACTTCGCAAGCTTCAGTGAAATACCAATTTCCAATAAAAGAAACAAATCGACAAGTAAAAGCCGGAGAGTTCAACATCAAATACATCATCTTGTGTTCACTCTTAGTTTTGTTGCAAGATTACCTATTGTTAACAATTAGCTTTATTTGTAAATATGCCATAACATTTAAATTTTTTTTTAAATATTTCTTTTATACAGAAAATTCAAAATTATGTGTGCCCAATGAAAAGTTAGATACTACACAAGCTACATTTATACAACATAGTCTAAATTGTAAAAATACCTTATATTATTGGATCCAGTATGACTCTGACTTGATTATACCTATTTACAATGCCTTCCCACGGGGCAGAGTTAGACACCAGGGTCGTTTTTTAACGTGGAGAAAAGGTACAAAAATAAAAATTGTCTCGGTCGTGAAGGACCTCCCCTCCACCGAAAGAGAACGAGAAATTGAAGTGCCGCTTAATTATTTAGGTATGACTCTGACTTGATTATAGCAAAAAGAAAATACTATAATACTGCTCTTGAAGTTACCAGGGACCAAACCATAAAAAAATTTTACTGGTAGGTCCAATAACAACACTGAAATTAGGTCAAACAGTATTTTAAAAAATTTTTTTTATTTTACTTTTTCTAATAAAATAGTTGCCAAAAAGGAGGCTGATTAAAAGAGAAATGTTAGTGTTTTAATGCTTCTGTTTTTATTATCCAGGCAATGTTGGGTAATCTAGCTAATCTTGTTGGTAAAGTTGCAGTTATGAAAATGAAAGTCTTAAAATTTAGAAATAAACAAACTATTTGTTACACTTAATTATTTAGGTGTGATTGGCAAATGCGTTCATATTTCTTTTACTTCAAGTAATTTTACTGAAAGAAGTATTAATTTTAGCATTAACTTATTTCTTTTAATGAATCATCTCTAAGATAAGTCTGTCAATGTTAATCGCCAGAAACAAGGCCAAGGGTAACTCAACTCACAAGTTCACATATATTCACACACAGACAAATCTCCTGAATTCACACACAAATATTTACACTGTGAAGAAAACGGATGTATAGACATATACATTTCTAACACCCGTGTCTTCTTCCACATTTTAAACATTTTGAACATTCTAGCAACAAGAAAACATTTAACTTTTCGAAATAAACAATTTATTCACTCAAGATATCTTTCAGATCACGGTAAATAATATTGCTTTGTTTGCCTTCGTATCTTCGTTTCATCAGGAACAATTTAAGCGTTCAAAATAATTTCACAATTTGTAAATA
>NC_136489.1:146436949-146539449 GCF_053919585.1 Euprymna scolopes
CGGACTTAATGACCCACATTTGCCTTCGCTCAAATTATCCTCCCTCTCTTTATCGTGAAGAAAATCTCTAAAAATAGCTGCGATTTCCCACAACAAACGTTACTTGATATACTTACTGTTGGCATTGACACACTTTTTCTGTTTATTTCATACCCAGATTGTTAGTGTCGCAAGGAAAGTTGTTGCTTATTCGAAAGGGTAAATCGCTTTGAGAATCGACTTGCATGTTAGTAACACGTTTTATGTTTGAGGAGTTTTCCTTTTATCTATATCGCTGTGAGAAAACCTTCGAAACTTTGATTCGTCTCATAGAATCTAACACTTAATAGATTTTTTTTAATTTAAAAATTTCCTTTTGGGAATTTTTAAAGTTATAATCATTTTAGAGGCATGATGCCAATTGGTCATTCTAAAAATGATAAAAACAAACCGTTTAAAATGATTAAAAAAATGACATGCCATAATAAATGATTGAAAGAAGAAAAATAAAATTAAAGAATTTAAATGTTTTTTTAGTTTGGATTTTTAGCCCATTTATACATCTTTTTTAGCGGCATCTTAAAAAGTGCACTGTGAATGTATTAAGTTGTCCGTTAGTCCTCGCATTCTGTGGACGATATTTCTAATAAAAGGGAGAGGGGGCAGATTAGGGGTTTCTCTGGTCAGTTATTGTTTAACATTAATGGTGTATAGACATGCTTTGAATGTTTCTTTTTCTTTAGCCACAACTCTAATGAGGATGTTGAGAGCAATAGTTTCACATGGGTTGACTTTACCGCAATTCAATGACCCCCCCTTTTTTTTCATTCAACTTTCACCTCAAACACAACACGGTGCCACTTTGAAGTAGGGGACTATTATCGGGGACATAAGTTGCAGGGACATTATGAAGGGCGATGAGCAGCAAGATGTCTGTTCACATTACACTTGAACTTCTGCATGTCAGTACAGTTGTGAAAGCAGAATCCCAGAAGGGAGTTCCAAAGTCTAGCAGTTCTGGGGAAGAAACTATTGGAGTAGAAGGCTTTCTTACACCTAGGGATCTCTACTGTGTAGGGGTGGGATTTAGCTGCTTGTCGGATTTGACGGAAGTATTTACATCGAGGGGGTACCAGTGCGTGTAGTTCGTCAGCGCATTCACCATTAAAATACTTGTAGAACAGGCAGAGGGATGCAACATTTCGTCGATGGGACAGAGGTTAATGATTAGATGACAGTTCAGGACCTATCAGGTTGGCGATTATCTTTTGAGTAGCAGATGAACCAGCCCAAATGTGACAACAATACTCCATACATGAATGAATGGGGGCCTTATAGAGGTACAGGGTACTTTCAAGCGTAAGTAGCTTTCTAGCACGGTAGAGAGAGCCCACCTTCTTTGCAGCGTCCTTAGTAATGCTCTCAATGTATCTGTTCCAACTCATGTTCCCTATGGCCGAGGAGTTTAAAAGAAGTACATTCAGGTAATGTGTTTTTAGTCATTGCTATTGGTGGTAGAGACGGTTTCTTGTAATTATAAAAAAAAGAAGTAAAATTAACATATACACGCATGTGCGTTGAATTCGAAAGATGAATTTATCTTCTATAAATAGTTACAATCATGTATAATATCCGGTCAAAGAAATCACTCTAACCCTCCACCAAATATGGTTATCCGTGGTGCTGCAATTGCCGTGGTGCTCGTAGCAATAAATGTTATCCTAATCCATCCTCATCCTAAAAAATGCTAACTTTGTTATTTCTTCTTTTTTAAATTTCTTATTTCATTTTGTAATTTGTAATTATTTGTATTTTAATAATTTATATATGTATTTATTGTTTTTATTTTTGTTCCCTTGGCTTTTTAAATTCTCCCACCTCCTAAAAACCTAGCAAAACACCAACCACGTTCTCTCCCAGCTTAAATAAATGATTAATTCCACGCTCTGAACTAAGGAAGGATAGATATAAAAATAGCTTAGGCAGGATAAATTTTCCGAAATTAGCACAAACATGGATTTATTTTTTCTACCGTAGAAGTCAGAAGAACTTTATTTAAGTAATATACTTAATATCTACAATTACCATATGCTTGCTTGTATTAATAAAGATACCTCGTTAATATCTATACTAAACCACTGGATATAGCTTATAATTAACTTTTACTATATTTGTAACTGAAATGTATCTTAGCTGCGTCACTAGGACTATTTTCTGAATAGATACAATGTTTTGTCCCTGACCTTAATGACTGCCTATAAATACGAATTCCGAATTACCATGTAATAATTGTTTCTGTTTACATCCAAGACAGCTGCCTTTGTCTAACCTGCATGCTAAATAGGGAAAAAGAAGGAAAAAGAAAATTTTTTTTGTTCTGTTTCCCAAGCTAAAACATTACTTGAAACTCTAAATCCTAATTAAACTCTACTGTATTCTGTAAGTTAATAACCCCGTCCCTTGAAAGCTAACAATCTGCTCCTCCAAGCTTCCACTAAAACTCTACATTACACACGCCTTAGTAGTGGAATCCTTAGCTTCCAGCTCCTAACCTTCACATGCTAACCGCCTAACAGTCATCACTAAACATCTATAGATTTCTACCTCTAAGATATTCATTAGAGTTCATTCTTATCCAGTTTGGTACTTACCAGCCAAAGTATGTACTCAGATGCAAAGCAATCTTCATTACATAACAATGCCTCTTCCTACATAGTTTTGCAACGATTAATACAAAACTAAATCCGATACTCTTTGTTATACAAAACGCTCCATGACTCTTAAATGAAAACTGAAATTATCTTCCTTCAATAATAGAAACACACTTAACACCTACAACTTCTATCTATTCGCATCTACTGAAAACTTGCCCAAATATCTATTTACTTAATTATACAGAATACGCCATGACTTAAAATTTATCTCTAGTTATACTCGTACTGTACTGCACTTACATCTTAACCCTCCTGTAATCTAAAATATACAGTGACTGGGCAAAATTCTTAGCTCAATTCCTAATACCTACTCATACTGTAACGTTATCCTGTACCTAAGCTAACATATAAATAAAATAAAAAAATTAAAAATCTAAAAGTAAAAGTCTTAATCCACACTAACGCCTTTCTAACAAGCCTGCTCACATAGTTGCTTCCACTGCATGAGCTTTTTTTTCTTTTTTTTAGTAACAATGAAATAGCAATGCTCCTAAATCACTTTGAGAAGTGTAACTATTCAGTAGCTATATAACCTCTACAAACTAACGCTGTAACATTAACTAACCATGCGGGGTCGCAGAAATACCTGGATTAGGACCCAGGCGCGGAGCAAACCCTCTCGGGGCTGATGGACCCAGTAGATCTTCCCAGGTCATCCGTCTAGGAGAAGGAAAATTCTGAACTAAACCTAAGGGGAGGGAGGCCTCTTCAGTATTGGATGACAACCTTCCTAGAGCTGGTGACTCAAACAAATTACCGGTCTGCAAACCTAAACTGCTTAAGGAGTAGATAGGCTCTGTCTATCGCCCGGCTTCCATACTCCTCCTTTGCCTATTTAGTCAGGCGCAGAGACGCTATCATAGAGTTTTGGCGAAACACTCAGTGGTAGATCTTGTTTCTTGTCTAGGGCAATGAACGCCGTTTTCCCACCCCGACACATCTCACCCTTCAAAACTGGTCACTTGGGAGTGCTTGAGCACCACATATGCAATTAGATTGGGTTGACCCTCTTCTGATGGGTTGAGGGTACCGGATTAACCGTTCCTGGCTGCTGTTTCCGACTGATAGTACAGGGGGCCATAACTCTTTGGTAGGGCTTAGAGCGGCTGTTCCATCAACAGTTGCTGTTATACAGTTGTATAATATCGGGATGTTTGTAGTGCCATGTCGCGCATGGGAAGGGACCCTGCACTCATCCCCGATGGGCTTTCCTGAGGCCACAGTCCTAGTTGAAGAAAGGTCAACTGATGGTCTACTTTTGTTGCATGTTTGATACTCTGCATAACCACTTGTTCAGCACCCCTTACCTAACTGAAACTCTTTAAAAACATGATGACAGTACAATAAAAAATAAGCTTAAACCAGGCTTAGGGTCAAACAAATCCAACTTGCCTCCTCTCTTGAGGCTCGCATTCACGAACATCCGTGGGCTTAGAACTAATTTAGCTGATGTTGAAGCATTTCTCCTAAAAAATACACCGCATATCTTAGCACTAAGTGAGACTAACCTACACTGCTCCATCCCCTCTAACTACTTTAACATGCCTGGCTATCTTCCACTCTGCCGTAAGGACTCTGACAGACATATGCACGGACTTGGAGTCTACATTCGTAACACCCTCCCCCTTGACTAGAGAAACAACCCTAGAATCGGACGATCAAGCCTTTATGTGCTTTAGACTAAACATGCAACATAACATTAGCTACTTTTATTTTCTCTACCGCTCTCCCTCAACACAGAACTGCACCATAATAAACAAAGTCTCTGGCAGCATAGACATAGCACTCTCCCAAGACATTAGCGCACAAGTACATGTATTTGGTGACTTTAATGCCCACCACAGCAACTGGCTGGGACACTCTACTTACACAGATGCAGTGGGCAGCACAACACATAGCTTCTCTATATCTCATTCCCTATCACAAATGGTTACGTTTCCAATCCGTTTCCCTGACCAGCAAGAACAACACGCATCGCTTCTAGATCTGTTTCTGACCACAGTTCCCGATGATTGTATAACAAATGTTGACAGCCCACTCGGGAACGCTGATCACGCAGTGATAATGGTAGAAATCGCCCTAAACTCTAGACCCAAAACTGAAGAGTCAGTGTTCAAAACAACGAAATATTATAAAAAGGCTGATTGGGAAGCCATCAGAGATCTTATCAGAGATGCCCATGCGGAAATATTTTTTCTCTTCCTGCCGAACAGTGCGCAAATGAGACCACTGAATGATTCAAAACGGCAATTGAAGCACATGTTCCCATGCGGAAATTTTATAGCAAGCCCCACTCTCCCCAGTAGTTTACTTCTACTTGCGCAACTGCCATTGCTCAAAGGCAGCATGCATACCGCAGATTTAACCGACATAAGTCCAGTTGAAACAGACAGAAGTATATATATATATATAGAAGCTAGAAGTAACGTTAAGAAAGAAATAGCGACAGCTAAGAGAGAATTTACTGAAACCACTAAAAAACGCATCGAAGCACAAAAATTAGGAACTCGAGAACTGGAAAATCTACAGCAGTGTAATAAATAATGGGCAATCAACAATTCCCCCACTAGCCAACAATCACGAGGTTGTTTGCTCAGCAACCGATAAGGCATTTATTGTAAAGTTTGGAGAGAACCTCAGTGGAGCATTTTTTTAATAGTACAGTCGGGATTAGATCGGGTCCACATGCTTTCAGTGTGTCTATGTTTATTATGATACCCTACACCTGAGAAGGGGTGACTTTCAGATCATCTAGCGTGGCGTCTGTCCTCAAAGGAAAGTCAAGGAGGAGGTGATTTTCTGGGTCCAATGTGGAGTTTGAGGCAAAGCGACTGGCAAGCACGTTAGCCTTCTCGGTTGCCGTGCCAACAACCTCATGATTGTTTGATAGGGGGGAATCGTAGATTGCCCATTGTTTACTACACTGTTTTAGATTTTCCAAAAATCACGAGTTCCTAATTTCTGTGCATCGATGCGTTTACCAGTGGCTTAAGTATATTCTCTCTTAGCTGTAGATATTTCTCTCTTACAATTACTTCTAGCTTCTATAAACTTCTGTGTGTTTGAACTGGAGTTATGTCGGTTAAATCTGCGGTACGCATGCTGCCTTTGAACAATGGCAGCTGCACAAGTAGAAGTAAAATATTGCGGAGAGTTGGGGTGGCTATAGAATTTCCCCGTGGGAGCATGTGCTTCAATTACCGTTTTGAACCATTCAGTGATCTCATTTGTACACGGTTTAGCGGGAAGAGAAAAGATATTTCCACATGGGGCATCTCTGATGAGCTCCCTGGTGGGGGGCAGTCAAGCTTTTTATAGTACCTCGTTGTTTTGAGCACTGACTCTTTAGTTTTGGGCCGAGAATTTAGGGGGATTTCTACCATTATCACAGCGTGATCAGCATTACTGAGTGGGCTGTGGAGATTCGTTACACAATCGTCGAGAACCGTGGTCAGAAATAGATCTAGAAGTGAGGCAAGTTGATCTTGCTGGTCTGGGAAACGTGTCAGAAATGTAACCGTTTGTGATAGGGAATGAGATACAAATGTGTTGTGCCCGTGTGAATAGAGAATCTAAACCAGTTACTATAAAGTCACGAAATAGACTACTTGTACTTGTGCGCTAGTATCGAGTGAAAGTGCTGTATCTATGCTGTCAGAGACTTTGTTTATTATTGTACAGTCCTGGGTCGAGGGAGAGCGGTAGAGAAAGTATAAGTAGCTAATGTTATGTTGCATGTTAAGTCTGAAGCAATTTGGACTAACAACCCAAATAAACTGTTGTATTACCACTTCAATACCTCCGTTCAGTCTCGGAAGACAAGGGATACCCCCTGTAGGGGTAACTGCGTATGTAATTGTGTGGCAAGGGTTGCGTAAGCCCAACCGCTCATCTGAATCGGAACTGCTTGAGTCCAGTGGAAGTAGAAGTCCAGGACGACTAGAAACAATGCCGAGATAAGCAGAGATCACATACAGCACCTGGAAGTCCCAAATGGTCACCCATCTGGTACTGATCAGGCTCATTGATGGGAACCAGTGTGCCAAACGTGATTATAGCGGATAACTATTACTACTTAGAGTCTGGATAATGCAGAAGTTTCCGATGAGAGGCATCTTGATGGGAGTTTAAAACAACAGCTACGGGTTTTCCTTCTTCGATGCTTTATACAAGGAATCTATTTACTAATTCGGTGTTCTGCTTCCAATTTTTATACTGACTTCTACATATTTTCCATTTTCCACCGTGAAATGATCTCCCCCCTAATAAATGTAAATACAGTAACAAAATCCCATAATATGTATCCCTACGACCGGGTTCCCTTTTTCAACATTACAAGAGTTCGTTCTAACCTTTCGGAGTTTGAAATCCATCTGCGGGAAACCAATCGGGCATGTTGCTTGTGTATGAAACTGGTATTCAATCTTCAAACACTATATTAATATATTCTAAGCGGCAGGATACCAAGTTATTACAACATGACTACTAAATATTAGTGTTGGGACGCTTAATTGGGATCGAAAAAATCGGAGATTTTTGGGGTATCGGAATCAGGAAAATTTGAGCTTATTTTCCGATGCCAAAACCGATTCATTTAATTATCTATTTTATTTGATTTTGTTTTTATAACACATCTTTCACTGCTTGTAGTAATAATAAAATAATAAATATTTATTGATTTAAACTACCAGTAAGACTAAAATCTCTAGATCACTTCCTCAAAAGTGTGTTTTTACGTTTGAGAAAATACATGCACATTTAAGATGTGTTTTTACAGTATAATCGGGACAAAATAATTTTGTAGTAAAATATTTAGAGATTTATATAGAATCAGAATCGGAATCAGTAATTGTATCGAAATCGGGAAAAATATTGGAATTGTCCTATCACTACTAAACATGGCATTCAAAATCGCAATGAATATAAATTTAGTGCTTACATATGAACCGGTTCTCCGTGTGACATGAACATCTACAATTAAAACCCTGACTTGCTGTTTATGCGTTTCTGTGTTCCTCTTGCTCGCAGTAGCGCTTCCATCTTTGCCTTTTATCGTCCACACAATGACTTAGCGAATCTATTAAGAATGACCTTGTCTATGTACATCCTTCTTTTTAATTTTAATATTCACAATGCAGAATAGCTAATAAGGGAAGGTTGCCTTGCATATAAGCTGACAGACTCACCCGCGTACCTAATTCTATCGGTAATTTTGTAAGCATTCTTGATCTTTTGCTGACAACTTTCCTTGAGACGTGCATATCTACTCTTCTATCTCCTCTGATATTCTCTTATCGCCCTTTGCCTCCATTATGATCAAATATTTATACTTTATAGTAATCTATACTCCTATGAATTTGTTGGTTTTTATGTATTGATATTCATATTAAAAACCCTTTTTCTATTTAGTTATTTATTTGCTTCCCCATTAAGTAAATTAGGCACAAGGCCGTTTTTTAATGTGGAGAGTGAGGGGAGGGGGACTAGTTCCCCCGAGAGGCAATTGGTATGAATTGGCAATTGCTATATCGACCAAAACTGATTGCCCAAGAGCAATCGTCTGATATGTGAGGTTGTCCCCCACATATTACTTTCATTGCAGCATCTACCGGAACAGATACTACACTTTGATAACAGAAAAAAATCTTGGCTCGCAGGCTAAGAAGAAAAAAGACGAACATTTTTTCTGTTTATTTAAAAAGAAAATACAACTTTGTTATATACTAGCATGTCTGCCCGGTGTTACCCGGGTGTTTGGAGGTGTATGCTAAACAAAAAATAAAAAAAAGGTCAATTTTTAAAATTTGACCCCTACTATAACCCCTTAACATTTATTGTTTGGGGCTCTAATCAAGTTATTAAGTTAGATCCATGCCCGAGGAATTGTCGGAGGAGTTTGGTAGAGTTCTCAAAGGTCAAATTATTGAATTTTACTCCTTAACAGCCAAATTTCCGTCCGAAAACCGATCACATAGATTTTCCCAAATCTCAGTACCCTCTATATCAAATTTCGAGTCTGTAGACTAAAAATTGACAGAGTTATTGCGTAGGGAAATGTACACACACAGATAGACAGACAGACACCAGACACACAGACACGTTCACTTTCATAGATATATAGACTAGTATTTCAGCCCGGCGTTGCCCGGGTGTTTGGATGTGTATGTTGAGCAAAAAAAAAAGTGGTAGTAGGGAGGCAGGCTCGAACCCGTACCGAGAAGGAAGAAAAAAACGGGGGGAGGGGGAAACTGACATCTTTGCGGTTACGACCACCGCCAAACCTGAAGGAAGTTGCGTTTAAATTAAGGCTAGACAATCTAAAGTATCGGCGAAAAAGCGACCCCTCCTTGTAAAAAAGTGCCTAGTTGAAGGTGAGGATATTATTGTCCGAGTAATTTGGTAGAGACCGCAGAGGTCATTTTTTTAACTTTGACCCCTATTATGACCGCTTAAAATGTATTATCTTGGGCTCAAATTAAGTTATTAAGTTAGAGCGATGTCCAAGGAACCTATATCTAAAGTTCTAAGTGTTTAGACCGAAAACTGTCGGAAGAATTTAGTAGAGTTCTCAAAAGTCAAACCGCTGAACTTTTTCCCCTTAACATCCAAACTTCTGGCCGAAAACGGATCACAAAAATCTTCCCAAATCTCAGTACACTGTATATCAAATTTCGAGTCTGTAGACTTAAAATTGACAAAGTTATTGCATAGGGAAATGTACACACACACACACACACACACACACACACACACACACACACACACACAGATACAGAGACACGTTCACTTTTATAGATATACTTGCATGGGTGCCCGGCGTTACCCGAGTGTTTGGAGGTATATGCTGGGCAAAAAAAAAAAAGGTCAATTTTTTTAATTTGACCACAATTATGACTCCTTAAAATTTATTGTTTTGTGGCTCAAATAAAGTTATTCAGTTAGATCCATGTCCAATGAAACTATATCTAAAATTTCAAGTGTTTAGACCCAAAACTTTCGGAGGAGTTTTGTAGAGTTCTCAAAGGTCAAATCGTTGAAATTTTACCCCTTACCAGCTAAATTTCTGGCCGAAAACCGATCACATAGATTTTCCCAAATCTCAGTACCCTCTATATCAAATTTCGAGTCTGTAGGCAAAAAATTGACAGAGTTATTGCGTAGGGAAATGTACACACACAGATAGACACACAGACACGTTCACTTTCGTAGATATATAGACTAGCATTTCAGCCCGGCGTTGCCCGGATGTTTGGATGTGTATGTTGAGCAAAAAAAAAAGTGGTACTAGGGAGGCAGGCTCGAACCCGTACCGAGAAGGAGGAAAAAACGGGGGTGGGGAAACTGACATCTTTGCGGTTACGACCACCACTCAGTACACTGTATATCAAATTTCGAGTCTGTAGACTTAAAATTGACAAAGTTATTGCATAGGGAAATGCAGACACACACACACAGATACACAGACACGTTCACTTGTATAGATATACTTGCATGGGTGCCCGGCGTTGCCCAGGTGTTTGGAGGTATATGCTGGACAAAAAACAAAAAACAAACAAAAGAAACGGTCAATTTTTAAACTTTGACTCCTTAACATTTATTGTTTTGTGGCTCAAATAAAGTTATTCAGTTAGATCCATGTCCAATGAACCTATATCTAAAATTTCAAGTGTTTAGTCCCCGAAATTTTCGGAGGAGTTTGGTAGAGTTCTCAAAGATCAAATCGTTGAACTCGAACTCTTAACAGCTAAATTTCTGGCCGAAAACCGATCACCCGGGTATTTGGATGTGTCTGTTAAGCAAAAAAAAAAAAAAAAGTGGTTGTAGGAAGGCAGGCTCGAACCCGTATCGCGAAGGAGGAAAAGAACGGGGAATCAACCTGGTGTCTATGCTGTTATGACCACCGCCAAACCGGAAGTGACATCTTTTAAAATTAAGGCTAGACAATCGAAAGTAGAGGATGACTTTTAAAAATATCGGCGAAAAAACGACCCCTCCTTTAGAAAAGTTCCCAGTTGAAGGTGAGGATATTAATGTCTTTAGCCAATTTTTCGATATTTGTCGTCTGAAAAGTCGCACTTTTAAACGATACTGATCTTGGAAAAATCTGTCGCTTCTGTCAAAAGTTTTAGGCAGACATGCAAACATACATACATACATACATGCATTTATATATTGGTAACATAAAATTTCCGACCCAAACCGATTAAAAAACTTGCCCTATCTCTGAATACCCTTTATATAAAATTTCAAATGTTTAGACCAGAAATTGTCTGAGTAATTTGGTAGAGACCGCAGAAGTCATATTTTTAAACTTTGACCCCTATTATGACCCCTTAACATTATGACCCCTATTGTTTTGGGCTCAAAGCAAGTTATGAACTTAGAGACATGTCCAAGGAACCTACATCTAAAATTTACACTGTTTAGACCCGAAATTGTCAGAAGAGTTTAGTAAAGTTCTTAAAAGTCAAATCGTTGTGACCCCTTAACAGCCAAATTTTTGGCCGAAAACGGATGACAAAGATTTTCCCAAAACCTCAGTACCCTATGTATCAAATTTCGAGTCTGTAGACTAAAAATTGTTTAGAGTTATTGCGGAGGGAATGTAGACAGACAGGCACACAGACAGACACACAGACACGTTCACTTTTATAGATATATAGATAGATAGGGCGTTGAATTGCATTCATCTGCAAAAGATCTAGCTAATTTGCATATTCTTTAATATCCATTTTAATTATTTCCCTATTAGTTTTTTCGGGTTTCTTATGCGTGTATATATTTGTTAAAAATATTGCCTACCAAACTCCTCTGTCAGTTTTTGTCTACATACATGAATCTTAATAAATAGGGTATCCGAATCCATCTAGAATTAGGATTTTAGCAGGAGTCGATTATATTAAACGTTAATATTTTAAATCATTATTATATATTGGATCCAATCTAATCTATCTATCTATCTATCTGTCTATCTATCTATCTGTCTATCTATACTCCTATGAATTCGATTTTCTTTTGTGTGCATTGATATTCATATTAAAACCCCGCTTTTCTATTTATTTAAAAAGAAAATATAATTTTCTTTTATATGGTTTCTGGAATAGCATCCACTAGCAAACGATCTAGCTAATTTGTATATTCTTTTAAACATTCATTTTAATTAATTCCCTATAAGTTTTTTCAGTTTTCTTATGGGATGATCATCTTTAGTTAAGTATTACGTGTAGTTATATTTATGCAGATATTCTACATGATTTATACTTGCATAATATTTGCGTTGAAAGTTTACAGTAAACAAAAAATTGTTTCCATATATGTTAATGTATACGTATATATTTTTGTTTAATCTATATATCAATCTATCTATATATTTATCTATTATATCTATAGGCATTTTCACATTTATAAGTGAAAATGCCTTTCTGTCAGTGTGTGTATCTGTGTATCTGTTTGTCTCTGTGTGTACATTTTCCTACGCAATGATTCTGTCAATTTTTAGTCTACATACTCGAAATTTGATATACAGGGTACTGAGATTTGGGAAAATCGATGTGATCGGTTTTCGGCCAGAAATTTGGCGATTAAAAGCTCAAAGTTCAACGATTTGACCTTTGAGAACTCTACACAACTCCTCCGACAATTTTCGGTCCAAACACTTGAAATTTAAGATATAGGTTCATTGGACATGGATCTAACTTAATAACTTAATTCAAGCCCAAAACAATAAATTTTAAGGGGTCATAATAATGGTCAAAGTTAAAAAAATTGAACACTTTTTTTTTTGCTCAATATACATCTTTAAATACCGGGCACCCATGTTAGTATATCTGTAAAAATGAACGTGTCTGTGTGTCTGTCTGTGTACATTTCCCTACGCAATAACTCTGTCAATTTCAAGTCTACAGATTTTTCTTTTTGCTCAGTATATACCTCCAGACACCCGGGCCAAGCCGGGCACCCATACTAGTATATTTATAAAAGTGAACGTGCCTGTGTATCTGTGTGTGTGTGTGTGTGTGTATATATATATATATATAGTCTTATTTTTTGAAAAAAAAATAAAGAATTCTAGCAGAGTGCTCTATTATGAGAAAAATCCGGAAATAAGAGCGTGTTATTTATGTTTTATTTACAGAAAGTTTAGATGAGATAAGTCATCAGTACCGTCGGTTTCGAATCTGATAAATGGGGGACCGTTTTAGATACCCATATCAAGCTCTCTTCAGCCGATACTCATCTGATCTTCATATATATATATATATATGATGGAATATGAGATCTGACACACACAGACACACACACAGAAACACACACTCATACATACATATATATATATGTATATATGTATGTATATATATATATATATATATATATATATATATATATATATATGTATATAACAGCTATTATGGATAAGCAGATCTAATTTTATACATGGAGTTGCAGCAGCGGAAGATATTTTAAAAGAAAAGACGTAGATGGAATGAGATTCTTTACAGAATTCCAGGACGTTGCCAGCACCATTTCAGTTTGAAATAGACGATTCTCCGTTTAATTCCTGCATTTAGCAGTAGTTAACCTTTTTTATTATTTGTTTTTATCTCTGTGTCTAAATATCTACAGTTTATATTTATAGACCAATAATACAAATTTGCATAGTTCTTGCCGGAGCATTGTTTGAACGCGTTTTATTTAAGTCAATGTAAAAGCTTCAATCTGATTATTTTATAGAATTAGCATCTTTTATTTATCTATTTGCATAGATTACTATTAATGTTATTTAAACAGAAATAAGTATTACTTTTAGTATATTTGAATATGGTAAAAGGTTAACGTGTGTTGCTTATAAGTGCACTACTCAGAACGGCGTTTATTAAATTGTCGGCAAATGTGTCTTTTTTCTAGTTCGGGTCGCCATTAAAAGCTAGTTTTAAAGAGTTGACATTTTACGAAAAGTTCTACCAGTTCGAGCAATGGTTGTAGCTCACAGAGGAATGTCGAACGGACAGAATATAGCAGCGCTTCGGTCGAGTCGATATGGTGTAGAGAGTAGCGTGTCATGAATGCGAGTAATTAGTTTGAAGTTGGCTCAGACAGTAACTGCGTGGTTCTTGCTTGCTTGCGCGAACTTCCTGGTTTTCGAGAACGGATTGATCTGATAATGCAGAGGAATTACCATTCTTTGTTCCGAAGATATTTATTCAGTTTTGCATGGATTTTGAAGAATTGTAGTTTCAATATTTACACTGCTTTTCTACGAACTATTAGCATCATCAGTATCGATGCATATATTTCTACTACATTTCAGCCGATGCACACTTCGGCCTTCTTCACGTGTAAGGTTCATGTGCGGTGATGGTTTTCTCCTATTTAGATATGTTTGTTGTTAATTGTCTTTATACGTTGATACTTCTAACGCGCTTAATTTCGATGAAATAAAGATTTTGATGTTTATTTTATAATTAATACTATCGTATGAGCACACATTTTCCTCTTAAAATACGAAGAAATTACAATTTTTTACGCAAAATAATAATTAATAAATATTATATCATGAAAATATTCATTAATATAATTTAATATTATGATAGTATAATAATACTTGAAATATATAAATGCCCACAGCCCACTCGGGAATGCTGATCACGCTGTGATAATGGTAGAAATCAGCCTAAATTCTCGCCCTAAAACTGAAGACCCACTACTCAAAACAACGAGGCATTACAAAAAGGCTGATTGGGAAGCCACCGGGGAGCTCATCAGAGATGCCCCATGGCAAAATATCTTTACTCTTCCAGCGGAACAGTGTGCAAATGAGACAACTGAATGGTTCAAAACTGCTATTGAAGCACATGTTCCCGCACGGAAATTCTATAGCAAGCCCCACTCTCCCCAATGGTTTACTGCTGCTTGTGCAGCTGCCATTTGTCAAAGGCAGCATGCGTTCCGCAGATTCAACCGACATAAGTTCAGCTCAAATAAACAGAAGTTTATAGAAGCTAGAAATAATTGTAAGAGAGTGATAGAGACAGCTAAGACAGATTACTCTGAAACCACCAGAAAACGCATCGAAGCACAGAAATTAGGAACCCGGGATTTTTGGAAAATCTACAACAGCGTAGTAAATAATGGACAGTCAACTATTCCCCCACTATCAAACAATCATGAGGTTGCTTGCACGGCAACTGACAAGCCTAATCTGCTTGCCAGTCGGTTTGCCTCAAACTCCACACTGAACTCGGTACACCACTCACTCCCTGATTTTCCTCTGCGAACAGACGCCACACTAGACGATTTGAAAATCACCCCTTCTCAGGTACATGCTATTATAAAAAACCTAGACACCTCAAAAGCATGTGGACCAGATCTCATCCAGGCTGTGCTATTAAAAAAAAATTCTCTGCCGAGGTTGCTCCAGTTCTGTCCAAACTTTACAATAAATGCCTTAACGAATCTTGTTTTCCCGACTGCTGGAAAACCGCCTCTGTGGTACCAGTCTTCAAGAATTCTGGTGAAAGAACTGACCCACTAAATTATCGCCCCATTGCCTCCTCCTGCTTTTCGCCAAAATATTTGAGTCCTTAGTTAATCAAGCCCTAGTCCAGCACCCAGCAGCTGCTAAACTCCTGACTGACAAACAATATGGATTCAGGCAAGCCCGTTCAACAGCAGATATCTTAACTGTAGTTTCTGAACGTATATACCGTTCATTGGACAAAACAGGGGAGGGTAGAGCGGTGGCCCTTGATATATCTAAGGCTTTTGACAGGGTATGGCACGATGGTCTTCTAAGGAAAATTAGATCATATGGAATCACTGGAAGAATTCATAATGTAATTAAATCCTTCTTACGTAATAGAAAAATCAAAGTTGTCCTCGACGGTCGTACATCCAAACAATATGACATAAATGCGGGAGTACCTCAGGGGTCTATCCTTGGACCTCTATTATTCCTGATATTCATAAATGACCTCCCTGATAAAATTGTTTCGGAGATGGGTATATTTGCCGATGACACCACTCTCTATAAGAGATATGAGGGGAAAACAAATGAACACATATCCAAGGAAATGGCAGAAACACTAGAGGATGTGATATTGACTAAAGAAAAAAAAATATTTTTAAATGTTTTATAAGTACTTTTATCTTATGGTATACTGATAGAACAAAAACCTTTATTGTCTTCCTTAGATCATTCTGTTTACTGAAAAATTTTTTTTTTACTTTTTATTTTGTTTACAATAAATTTATTTTCTTTTAATTCCATTCTCTGTTTTCTTTTTACTCTTTTTTGTATTTATAATATATGGGTTGCAGTGAATATCTCTAGACATCACAATAACGTACGCAGTGTGACATAGTCCATGTGAAATAAAACATCACTAATTAATAGAGACACACTGAAGAATACAACTTTTGAAACAGTCCGTCCATATTCTGGGTTGTTCAAACATTATTGGTCAAACAAAAATACATCTTTTGTTGAGGTGTTTCAGTACTGGGTATCACTGGATTCTTTTCTTAGACTTCATCCGAAAATGGTTAGAGTGTAAATAGATATTTACCTCACTGCATGCATCCAACAAACATTCAACAGAATTAAGATTATCTGAGTTTTAAAAATATTCGTAACTTGATAGTAAAGTAGAGAACTGGCACCGTTCGTGTGTAGAAACGATTATCTTGAATGTTTTGTATGGTATTACGCTTATTTTGTAACATTCATTTGATTTTATTTCCACCTATTATTCGTTCTGATTATAGATATGCTTGCATCTTTAATGCAGAATAACCCTATATCGATATATATGAACTCGATATTGGAAGCTTGCTTAATAATCTAAATGCAACGCATTATAACATATACACAGTCCGTTTTACGCGATCGAATATGTCGAGAAGCACAGAATTATTAATTCCTGCAAAATGAGCACAATCATTATTTCACCATATTTCTTGATTCCCTGCCGATATAGCGATGTTTAGAGAAATCGATTGAACACATTTACTTATGGTTATATTAAAAATGAAAATATTCCCCACAAAAAGTAATGGGATACACACATTAAAGCCTCAATAAATCCAATGTCATGAGCTTTGTGAACCAATGAAAAGATAAAAGATGAATCAAAATCAAAGAGAGTGACTAGATGAAAAAAAATCTGAATTAAGATAGATGAAAACACTAATGATAACGCCTATCGCTAGATGCACTATGTTAATAAGGAGTGCCCACTTTCCATAAAAATGAATGAAAATACTCCCCGCCAGTGTTCGCACTAATATAAAATATATATAAATATAATATATATATATATATATATATATATATATAAATATAAAATATATATAAATATAAAATACTGTCTGAATTGGTGAAGCTAAGAAAAGGAAACAAGAAGAAAAAAAAGCGGAAAGTTGAAATAAAAGTAAACTTATCGATATTTATAGAAAAAAAGAAAGAGAAAACTAGAAAAAATATTATCGAAATAGGATTAAGTATTTTTTCAAATTCATTCTAACCTACTAGTTGGTTTCCCCATTTCTACTAAATACTTAGCATGGTTTTGTAAAGCAGTTTTTACTCGCAAAATTTTGCGTGACAAAATGAGTATTTATATTGGAAATAAATACACATTAGTCTTTATTACAGAGTTGGAGATGAGAAACAGAAAAAAATGGAATTGTAAAATTCACCCAAACCATCTCTAAAAGAAGAAAATATAAAAAAACAAATAATAAAACAAGAGAATACTGTACATTATTTATTGTGGACGATTATTCTCATCTTTGTTAGTTGTTGTTTCACAGAAATATGGAACGTTTCACGAATTTGCGGATGACACGCAAATTTGTGAAGCGTTCCATATTTTTGCGAAACAAAAACTAAGAAAGATGAGAATAACAGTCCGCAATAAGTAAATTAATAAATTATACTCATCTCAATAATGAATTCCAATTAAATAATATATAATACAATACATATTCTTAAGCTGTATCAGCGTCAACCAGTACTGAAGTGCATAAAAAATATAAAACTCCTGCCTTAGTCAATTACAGACAAGAAATTTATACCAAGCGTCTTGTTACATACTACTGCACAGAATTTATATAAAAAAACACAACTTCATCGCACAAAGAGGACAAAAAGAACACATACATTTCCTATTGAAGAACACGTAAAACAACAACCAACCTTTTAATAAAGGATTTTAAAAAACCCTGTTCAAAACTTAAACACGTAAAACAACAACCAACCTTTTAATAAAGGATTTAAAAAAACCCTGTTCAAAACTTAAACACGTAAAACAACAACCAACCTTTTAATAAAGGATTTAAAAAAACCCTGTTCAAAACTTAAAACACTCGAAAAATCGTATCGTCTGAAAACAATTCACTAAAGTTATCTCTTAAATTTGTCCTAGAAATATACAATAATATAAAGCTCAGCGGTAATACATGGAAGATTCAGAGATTCTGAAAAGACATACAATACGTCAAAAAGATAATACTTTAGAGGTTTAAAATCCCTTGAACATAAAAAAATGATTAAAAACAATTATTAAAAAAAATATTAGCCATTAGCACACATACTTGATTAAGTTTGGAAGACAATAGAGAAAACAAAAAGCAAAAGGCTAACGTGGTATTTCGAATCAGATGGAATTATCAGTTCCAGAAGTAAAAATCTTGATATTGTGAAAGAAGCTTTAGCTGTAGCTATCCGATGTTCCCATGGAGTTGTTTTGCGCCCATTTTTATTTCGCTTATTTCTTTTAGAATCGTATAAATACTTTTTACTTTTTCATCTCTTAAATTTATAAATAGCAAAGGTAACCGGAAGTAGTGGTATTAGTAATAATACAACCATAACCATAGTGTCACTGGTGATAGCAGTAGACGGTGATGCTTTGTTTGTGTACGAATGACAAGAAATAATACGTAATTGTTGTTTAGCGTTGAACGAAATCTAAAGTGAAGAAAATGTAGGTTTTTATCCTTACGGGGCTCCGTAGCTATAAAAGACCTAATGAGGAAGGGGGATAATTGTATTAATATAGAAAAAGATTTAACATCTGTATTTTTCGATTAGAAAAAATACGAAATTATAAACGATATAAGTCACCGTCCAACTTTACCCAAGATTTCTGAAATAAAATCGAAATGTCAAAGTACGAGTGGGAACAATACTTTCGCAGGTAAAAGACAAGAAAATAGAGTGGCCAAAGAATGTATGTTAAAGATATCAAAATTAAAATGTATGACAGAAATATAAACCGAGTTCAAAATCAAGTAGAAGGTGACCAGTTTAACACAAAAGACGTTAGAAATGAAGATATATTACTTTTTAATTCTTATATTTAGAATGAATAGCAGAGGTAGTCGCTGTGGTCATACGTTCTATTAGGTTGATGCAAAAATAATGTCGTTTTTTATATATAGTTGAACGTCAAAAAACATTATTTTTGCACAAACCTAAAATTGCCTCTTCTAAGGAGGTTATATTTTCGAACAAGTTTTTCTTTTTTTAGTGTATAGCCTAGCGTCTATATAGCTTAGCCAATCGTCTACAAACTCGGTCAAAATATTGCTTATGGTCTAACTCAGGATTAATTTAATTCTTGGACAAGGTCACGGAAAGTGAAATCTACATTTTTCGTGATAACGTCCATTCTGTGCATCGTAGAGCCAGATTACTTGACCCATTTTCTAGAAATAGAAATCCTTCATCTTGACCTTCAAAAAATAGTTATGGTCAATAATTTTACAGAATTTAAACTGCTAATATTTTCAAATTTGGTGCTCTTTGATTAATAGTAAACACCATGCAAAACTTCAGTTTGATAAATTTAATATTTTTTGAGTTATCAACGTTTCCATGGCATGAATTCGAGAATATTTCATACAACATGGAAAAATAGGCCACAAGTAAGACTTTAGTCGATACTTAGGTTGTTAGACGGAGGTATACAGTCTTACGAATGGCTTGTGTTCTTGCTTTTTTATATAGCAAAATCTTTTTATCTATAAAAGTGAAATTGTCTGTCTGTGTGCATGTCTGTGTGTGCATTTCCCTACCAAACTACTCTGTCAATTTTCAGTCTACAGACTCGAGATTGCACATAAGTGGTATTGAGATTGGGGAACATCTTTTTGATCGGTTTTTGGTCAGAAGTTTGGCTATCAAGGAGTCAAAGTTCCACGATTTGACCTTTGAAAACTCCTCCGACAATTTTGGGTCTAAACACTTAAAATTTTAGACATAGATCAAACTTTTTAATTGGATTTGAGTCCCAAAAAATAAATGTTAAGGAGTCAGAATTGGAGTCAAAGTTAAAAAGAATTACCTCTACGGTTTCTACCAAATTACTCAGCCAATTTCTGGTCGAAACATTTTACATAAAGGGTATTCAGAGATAGTGCAAGCTTTTTAATCGGATTGGGGCAAATTTTGAGCTGCCAAGGGGTCAAAGTTCAAAAAATTTTACCTTTATGATATCTGGCAAACTACTTAGCCAATTTCGGGTATAAACACTTGAAATTTTAAATGTAGATTACCTGGACACGAGTAAAACTTTCTAATATATATATATATATATATATATATATATATATATATATATATATATATATATATATGATGATTGCAACGTCTTGTCAGACGAGTAACACTCCCTCAGACATTTAAAATCCATGAGCCCAAATACCTGAGGGAATATCTATACAAATATGATGTTACAGAGTCTTAGCTTTGTACGACAGCTAAGTCTCTCTTATATATATATATATATATATATATATATATATATATATATATATATATGTATATACATAAATTATGAACAGTACATAGGGCCCGAGCAAAGTTGGGCTGAACTGCTAGTCTATCTATATATCTAAAAAAGTGAAAATGTCTGTGTGTTTGTGTTTCTGTCTGTGTATATTTCCTTACACCATAACTCTGTCAATTATCAGTCTACAGACTTGAAATTTGACAGAAGGAGTATTGAGATTTGGGGAAATCTTTTTGATCGGTTTTTAACCAGAAATTTGTCTGTCAAGGGGTCAAAGTTCCACGATTTGACATTTGAAAACTATCAAACACCTCCGACAATTTTGTGTCTAAACACTTGGAATTTTAGATGTATGTTACTTCTAGGAGAGCTGGGGGCTTCTACATTAATGGACCTTGTGCCTAACTTTATCTGTACTTATGCAGTGCAAGTGTGTTAAACAGGTGTTTGTGATTTTGAAAATGTTGTGCTATAACTCAAGCCAAGAATGACAGTTTGTTTATAATATTTAACCAAAGCAAAATGATATAAGACCTTAAAAATTGAAAGTTCAAAGCCGGATATACGCTTCATCGAGGCATTCGAAAACAAAACAATGTTTAACCTGTATGAATATATATTCTCTCTCTCGTTCTCCTTTCTCTCTCGTTCAATGAAGAAAGAGAGAATTGAAATATGATTGTATTGTAAAAACAGTTGATGCTCGCACCGCATACGCGGAGGACATAGTAGTTGGTGGGCACAAAATGTGTCGACTAAATATGCTTCCTACTTGTTAACTCTTAAATAAATTATATTTTTTTTATAAAAATGCATTTGTTCGCTATTTTTGTACAAGTGTTCGATTTCGGCCGCGGTTCCTCCCATGAATGCGACGACAGCTGCCTGTAACGACGGAATGACCACACAAGATGCGACCCATGCCAGACAATTATAGCCGACGACATATCGACCCGTTTTTGTTGATGTTTATAACATGTATCTATCGTTAGATATCGTTGGATATCGTTTATTCCCCGGGGAGCTGGTTGCGTCCCCAATATGTTGCTCAACCAAGTAACCCTCCAAGGGAAGCAATAGTACCATAACTTGGACATTGATCAAACTTTTTAATTGGAATTGAGCCCAAAACAATAACTGTTTAGGGCCCAAAATTGGAATCAAAGTTTAAAAAAATTACCTTTGCGAATTCTACCAAATTATTTAGTCAATTACTGGTCTAAACATTTCACATTTTACATAAAGGGCATTCAGAGATAGGGCAAGCTTTTTAATCAGTTTGGTCGAAAATTTGAGCAACCAAGGGCTCAAAGTTTAAAAGATTTTACCTTTGCGATGTCTAACAAACTACTCAGCCAATTTTGGGTCTAAACATTTGAATTTTGACAGAAATGGTATTCAGACATGCAGAAAGCTTTTTAATCAGTTTTTGGGCAGATGTTTCGCTGTCAGGAGATCAAAGTTGAGAGAGTTGACTATTGCAGATTCTACAAAAATCCTGCGTCAATTTTGGGTCTAAAAACTTGAAATTTTAGATATATGTTCTTTGGACATGGATCCAACGTTTTAACTTGATTTGAGCCCAAAACAATAAATGTTAAGGGGTCAAAATTGGGGTCAAAATTAAAAAAAAAATTCGACCTCTGTGGTCATTACCAACTTTTCTCTATGGTAGTTCATGAAGCCTATTATATAGAATGGCATTACCGTACATATTCGCACCTTTTAATATATACATATGCACATAAAGTTATAAACAGGACATAGAACCCGAGCAAAGCCGGGATAGAACTGCTATGAAAGTGAAAATGTCTGTCTGAGTACATTTCCCTACACAATAACTCTGTCGATTTTCGGCCTAGAGATTCGAGATTTGGCATAATGAGTATTGAGATTTGGGAAAATCTTTTTGATCGGGCTTCGGCCAGAAATTTGGCTGTCAAGGGGTGAAAGTTCCACGATTTGACCTTTGAAAACTCTACCAAACTCCTCCGTCAATTTTGTGTCTAAACACTTAAAATTTTAGATGTAGGTTACTTGGACATGGATCAAACTTTATAATTCAATTTGATCCCAAAACAATAAATGTTAAGGGCTCAAAATTGGAGTCAAAGTTTTTTAAAAAATTACCTCTGCGTTTTCTACCAAATTATTCAGCCAATTTCTAGTCTGAACATTTGACATTTTACATAAAGGGTATTCAATGATAGTGCAAGCTTTTTAATCGGTTTGGTCGAAAATTTGAGTTTCCAAGGGGTTAATGTTCAAAAGATGTTATCTTTGCGATGTCTAACAAACTACTCAGCCAATTTTGGGTCTAAACATTTAAAATTTATACATAACGGATATTAAAACTGGCGGCAAGCATTTTAATCAGTTTTGGGGCGAAAATTTGACTGCCAAAAGGTCAAAGTTGGAAGAGTTTATCTTTGCAGATTCTACCAAATTCCTCTACCAATTTTGGGTCTAAAGACTTGAAATTTTAGATGTAGGTAACTTGGACATGGGTAAAACTTTGTATTTTGATTTGAGACCATATTAATAAATATTAAAAGGCCACAACTGGGGTCAAAGTTAAAAAAAAATTGACCTCTGCGATCTCTATGAAATTACTCAGACAATATTTGGTCTAAACATTTGAAATCTTAAATAAAGTGTATTCATACGTAGGGCAAGTTATAAACCGTACATAATGCACGAGCAAAGCCGGACTGAACTGCTCGTATATCTGTAAAAGTTAAATTGTGCGTGTGTGTGTGTGTGTGTACATTTCCCTACCAAACTACTCTGTCAATTTTCTACCAACTCGAGATTTCACATAAAGGGTATTGAGATTTGGGAAAATCGTTTTAATTGGGTTTCAGCCAGAAATTTGGTTGTCAAGGGGTCAATCTTCAACGATTTTACCTTTGAAAACTCTATCAGACTATTCCGCCAATTTAGGGTTTAAACACTTTAAATTTTAGATGTAGGTTACCTGGACATGAGTCAAACTTTTTAATATATATATTTACATATGCACATAAAGTTATGAACAGTACATAGGGCCCGACCAAAGCCGGGCTGAACTGCTGGTAAATAATACAGTCGAATTGCTAACTCCTGTTGAGATAGCTTACCGTGTGAATGCTTTTCAAAATTGTTATTGGTCTGAATAAATGCTATTAACGTAAATCCCAGTTATGCATAAATAAAACGTGGACAAAAGAAACTGGTTTTCTGTTTTCTAAACCTAAAACCAAATGCGTTTTTCCCATAACATTTGCATAATGCATAATGAACTAAAAAGCAAATGAGATAATAACGAAAATAGCAATATTGGAACAAAACACAAGTTGTTGCGCATCATTTTAGACAAAGACTGTGCTTCATCATAACATAACGCTCTAGAAATGCAACGACAACAAAGTAATCCGTCTACTTAGCGTAATTGCGCATTCAGTTTGAAAAATAGATACACTGTATCGATCACAAGGACCAAATAGCTAGAAAATCGTATCTGAAAAACCGAAATGTGAAACCATCAATTTTTATGTTTCAGATTCGCTCTCGAAAGCTATTGGCTTGAAATTGTTTGTACTAAATGGAACCCGGATGACTTTAAGAAGGCAACTGACACTACAATACCACATCAAATTATACTTACACCTATGAAATTGTACAAATAATCAGGTATTCAACATTTATATATATAAAAGCGAAAATGTGTGTGTTAGTTTTTTGTGTATGTCCGAGAAAGGCTTTTTTCCGAGAAGCGATCGGTCGACTCACTTCTTCTTAAAACTTTTAATATCACGTCTTAATGATAATACCTACGAGTTAACAACGGGGGTCACCTGTCTATTCAATTTGCTCGACTTTGAAAAGATAAATATTCAACATTTTTCGATCGCCGCATGTGCATTAAGCTTTTTCGTATAATAAAAGTGAAACTAATTCTGGCGGCATTTTTCCGCCGGAAACGCCCGAAAGCAATCAGCTTTTATCAATGTGGAGTTTCTCCTTATATAAGACAATTGTTATTCAATTTGGACAATCCCCTTTTTATGGGGAGCTGGTTTTCCCCACAACAATAAAATAAAATACTGCCCCGTAGTCAAAGTTGATCTCATTAAGTACGGGCACCTGCCAAGTTTTAATAGTAAAATAAATTCAAACATGCTTCCGTTACTATTTCGCGGTGGCCCGGTGGTTAACGTCGTACGTTTTTTTTCACACTTTAATTTTCAACTTCGACTCAAGGGTTCGGGTTCGATCCATTATGCTTACCTACCAAAACTTTTTTATTTTACCCCCCCCCCGACACAAACACCCGGGTGTTTTGATTTACCTAAAACCACACACACCTGCAAACTCCTGAGCAACGTCGGGTACCCCCCCCCCGCCAGTTAAATATAAAGATCAAATGTGTCCAAAGATGAAATTCTGCTGCTAAATCTTCAACCCGTACAGCCGCACTCTTTCCTGCCGAAATCTAATATACTTTAGATATTTACCTGGCATTGCTCGGGCGTGAAGATATATTGCCTGTTGAAAGGTTTCGTAGGAGAAACATTTGCCTTATTTCCAATATTAACTAATAATAATGATATAAAAAACTGCAATCGCGATGATGATATAAGAGATATTTTAAATCTAAAATATACAAATTAATAAAATGTTGTAACTTAAAAAGTTTACCGAAATATTATTTGTGTACTTTATTTATTGTCATTATATGAAATGAAGAAAATATATTTCAAAATGAATTTTGGTTTCTTGCAATATATTTCAATTATTTTATGAACTTAACTGATGATGACCGCATATGAAACCGAAAGAAAATTCCAATAATGTCTTTCAATTCATTGAGATATTGAATCATTAATTTATTTAAATGTCATGTTAAGATATCGATTTATACAAGACATTAATTTAATCATTTTTAATTTTCTATTATTACTTTCGTTTTTTTTTCGCAGAACACACTTCCCTAACCAATGATTAAAAAAAAATAAATAAATAAAAAATAAAAAAGCAAAAAAAAAACAACAAAAACCCCCCAATTAATTAATAAAACTAATGAAACAACCGTCCACACAATAAATTGTAAACTATCCAACCAATTATTAGTGAATGTCTGCCAGATTATCGAAAGATATCTGAATGATGATGTGACATTAAGGAAACTTCGTATAGCCATCAGTATTCTTTCTAAAAAAATCTCTAACACGAACCCTAACCTCTCAATGTGTATAGCCTGTCTAGAACGATAAAAAAATTAAAAAAAGATTCAGCAAATAATCTGAAGGTGCCATTTGAAAATAAAGAAAATAATAAAAAACAAACAAATATTTTTTAAAATTTATTATAGAGATTATCCACCTCTCCCTTTTTTCTCTCTCTCACATATATACACGCATTCTTTCTCTTTCACTCATCTCTCTCCCTCTCTACACACACACACACACACACACACACACACACACACACACACACACACACACACACACACACACACACACACACACATATATATATATCAATATAAAATTGTCTGTGTGTGTGTCTGCGTGTTTATTTCCCTACCAAAGTATTCTGTCAATTTTCAGTGAATTTACAGACTTGATAGAGAGAGAGAGAGAGAGAAAGAGAGAGAGAGAGAGAGAGAGAGAGAGGGAGAGAGAGAGATTGATAGATATATGGATAACATTTTACTATAAATTGATACTTTTCAATAAATCAATAAATAGTTATAATATTAAAACTTTCGTTATATATTGCCCATCTATAATTATAGCAAAGCTCGATATATCAAAAGATTATTTCCTATACATTTTACGCTCAAAGAACAAAAGTTAAATTATTCTTCAGTTTTAGAAGTGAGTTACGTTTGTAAAAACTTTATAATTGTTCAAATTTGCCGTCATTTTCACCTTAGCATGGCACCATCTCTTACTAGATTTTTATATATCACTTTAAGAGTAGTTTCATTGTATGTTGTTTCGTTGTATGTTGTTTCGTTGTGTGTTGTTTTGTTGTGTGT
Organism: Euprymna scolopes; assembly: GCF_053919585.1. Lineage (NCBI taxonomy): Eukaryota > Metazoa > Mollusca > Cephalopoda > Sepiida > Sepiolidae > Euprymna > Euprymna scolopes. The sequence goes on from NC_136489.1 coordinate 146,463,463, forward strand.
TGTTTCGTTGTATGTTGTTTCGTTGTGTGTTGTTTTGTTGTGTGTTTTGTTGTGTGTTGTTTCGTTGTATGTTGTTTCGTAGCATATTGTTCCGTTGTATATTGTTTCGTTGTGTGTTTTGTAGTGTGTTGTTTTGTTGTGTGTTGCTTTATTGTATGTTGCTTTACTGTATTTTATTTCATTGTATGTTGTTTTATTGTATGGTGGTTTTTTTTTACACAGTGATCACCACTTATCAAGGCCCGGAAGCCACTCAGGGATAAGGGTTATTGCAAGTACATTACGTTAGTGTGGAGATTTGATGAAGTGTTTAATTAAGGGGGCGGTTCATTAGGAATTTGTTAACATTGGACTTGAAGACATCCAAGTTGTAGTCCGGAGGGAAGCAGGCAGACGGAACAGTTCCACAGGCGTGCAGTTCTAAGAAAGAAGCTTTGTTCATGGAATCCGCGTTTTGATTTAGGCACAGATATAGAGTGGGGGAAATTTTTCACAGTGGATTCAGCTAGACGGGTGTTTTTCGCGAAAGATTGGGAGGTTTCGTTAACTTTGGTTTCTTTGTATGTTGTTTTTTGCATGTTGTTTTATTGCATGTTTTCTGTTGTTTGTTGTTTCGTTGTATGTTGTTTATTGCATGTTACTTGTATGTTCTTTCGTTGTATGTTTATTCGTTGTATGCTATTATTTTATGCGCCCCCTGTATTCCTTTGTTTTTTGTTTATTAACAATTGAAGTAATAAAAAAAGAAAAGAATCAGATGGAAACAAAAAAGTATTATTATTGAAACCGTAGTCGTAGAAGTGAGATATATAGAGAGAGATAGAGAGAGAGAGAGAGAGGGGGGGTAGAAACAGAAAGAAAGAGAAAGAGAGAGCGAGAAAGATAGAGAAATAGAGAGAGAGGGAGGGAGAGGGAGAGCGAGATTAAGGGAGAGAAAGATAGGATAGAAATAGACTAATTTTTGTTGTTTCTCATTTTATATGTTTTATATGCTTTGCAAACTTATTTGCTTATTCAAACCATTTAACCTAATTTCAATGAGCGACCCATTTTAGTTTAGTATATTTTAAAATGTTAAATTATTTAAAAACTAAATAATGTCTGATTTAATCGATTAAGGTTGATATGCTGTAAAATCCACCTTTTAGTGTTCATTAATTGACAACTATTTTTAGATTCCCGGAAAAGTTTATAAAAACGCAACCGTTATAAAACACCCGTTTCTTTTAACAAAGTTTGTTTAACCGAATATTTGCTATTAGATTCCTTAGTTATAATTACAGTAACGGTTTATCATCGACCAGGATCTAAGACGTATTTCCAGAATGAAAACTCAGCATTCATTTCGTTGTTGTAATTACTGTTCAGAGGTTGTCACCTTGAATCGTGTGTTTATTGTATTCTGTCTCTGACGTAATACCAATGATGAATTGCATTCCATCGTATTTGCTGTTAAAAGAATGATTACAGGAGAATATTTAAAATTGTGTAAATCAACTCGCGTCAATCGTAATGGCCGATTTGACTCTTGCAAGCAATTTACGAATCGACTCCATGTAATAAATTCTGGCACAATTACCAAAGTTTTAACTATGCTGACAGTTTAATTTACTTTAGTAATATTAATATGCATATAATTTCCTAAAGAAAAGCGATTTAATAACGTTATGTGCTTTATTAAAAAAAAACTAGCCCGAGTGCCCGGCGTTGCCTGAGTATTTGGAGGTGTGTGTTGAGAAAAAAAAGTGGTAGTAGGCAGGCTCGAACTCGTACCGCGAAGAAGAAAAAGAACGTGACCCCCCCCCCCAAAAAAAAACGTGATATTTGCCGTAGCGTCCATTGATAAACCGAAAGTGGCGAAGGTTTCAATTAAGGCTAGTCAACCTAAAGGAGGATTACTTTTGAAAATATCGGCGCGAAAAAAGCGAACACTCCTTGTAGAAAAGTGTCCAGTTGAGGGTGAAGGAATTACTGTTTTTAGCCAATTTTTCGATATTTGTCGTCCGAAGTGTCGAGCTTCAAAACGATACCAATCTTGTGAAAATCCGTCGCGTCTGTCGGAATTTTTAGGCAGACATACATACATTTAAACAGAAACGTGAGATTTATATAATAGACTAGCCTGGGTGCCCGGCGTTGCCCGAGTAGGTGTGCGTTGAGCAAAAAAAAAAAAAAAGGTGGTAATAAACAGGCAGGCTTGAACCCGTACCGCGAAGGAGGGAAAGAAAGTTGAAAAAAAAAAAAAGAAAACGTTATGCGTTGCAAAACCGGAATGGACGCAGGTTTAAATTAAGGCTAGTCAATCGAAAAGAGGGGATGACTTTCAAAACAATCGGCGAAAAAAGCGACCCCTTCCTGTAGAAAAGTGCCCAGTTGAGGATGAGGATGAAGGAATTAATGTGTTTAGCCAATTTTTTGATATTTGTCGTCCGAAGGGTCGAGCTTAAAAAAGATACCGATCTCGTGAAAATCCGTCACCTCTGTCGAAAGTTTAAGGCATACACACATATATACATATATACATACATACATACATACATACATTTTTAAGGCTTCCTTCAGTCTTGGCAGACAATGGATACCCACTATAAGGGTGCCTGCGAGTGAAATTTTTGTGGCAAGAGTTGCGTTATACCCAACCACACCTCCCCTAAGTCGACATTGTTGGATACCAGTGGCAAGTGGGGGGTTAAGACGACTGATAACAATGCTGAGATAAGCGGAAAGCACATACAGCGCCTAGAATTCCCAAATGGTCACTCATCTGATACTAGCCATACTCAACGTTGCTTAACTTCGGTGATCTGACGAGAACCGGTGTGTGAACTCGATTATGCCATACATACATACATACATACATACATACATGTGAGATTTATATTATAGATGAAAATTATTGTACTGTGCCAAATATATTATTTTCTGTAATTTTTTGTCTAATTTTTGTGAGAAAATGGTTTTCATGGCCTTTTCTATACTTGAACGAAATGGTCTTTAATGATGTGTAAATTGTCACATTTTCGTAATTTGGAAGAAAAGTAAAATTATATGGTCGTTTCAGATATTTAAAATACAAAAGTGAATACGAAAAAAAAAACTTCAATTTTATATGAAATGATAAAAATGTTAATTGCTTGCATCAAAATTGTACTGAAGTGGAAGAGAAAAAAGATCTATTAACTGCTTATCACTTTTATAATCAATGTAAACCATTGCTGATATAGATCAAAACAAAGAAAAAGAAAAAAAAGTGAGTAAAATATTCATAACATTGCACGATGATTTTTTTCATGGCAGTTTGTTTGATTTAAGCCAGGGTTTTATTTTTCACTTTTCAGACTTTGAAAAGTCGTAGCAAAATAGCAGCACCTTCTTTTGAGCAATAAAAAGAGGCCAGCCTTTAAAGTCTCTTATTTTTCTGTTTTGTTGTTGTTCCTATTTACTTTGCCTCCCCACGAGAGCAGAGTTAGACACCAGGGTCATTTATTAATGTGGGGAAGGAACAAAAATAAAAATTGTATCAGTCGCGTAGAATTTCTCCTCCATTAACCGAGAAAAAATTAAAGTGAAGGATCAGAACAGATACTACACCTTGATCAAATCTTTTATTCACATGAAAACTATATAAAATACAACAACAAATGAACAAAAAATTTAGGCACAAGGCCAACTCAAAAAAGGGGGCTGGTGAGGTTGGTTGGTCAATCTCGTCTCGTTGGAACTTAAAAAATATTTCTTTTAGCATCTTTTAACGTGTTTACTCTTTCGTAATGCGGAGGAAGGTCGTTCCTACTTAAACCTAATTTTTAAAACATTTTTTTATTTACATGAAAATAACAAAAAAGGTAACAATAATAATAAAATTTCATTTGTGTCGCGGGTGTGGGGAAGAAAAAAAAATAAAGGTGTGGTTTGTAAGACTCTTCCTACTCCATCTAAATTGATAGACCGCCCGTTTAACTCTTGTTTGCAAAGGAACCAGGGTGTCGCAGGCAACCTCTAAGTGGGGGGGGGTCCTCTACATGGGAAGGAAATGGCAGTGGAGAAAAGAAAAAATTGTTGGGTGAGTGGGTGGGGAATGTTAGTGTTTAATTTCTCCACCAAGATGGGTGGAATTTCAAGGTGGGAAAAAGAAAAGATTGTGGTTGGGGGGGGGGGTATCGGAGGCTTTCTAATCGGGGGGGGGGGAGATTTACTCGGCTAGCTAAAAGTCTAGAAAAAGGTAGACTTGAAGATGGACCCCGGAGTCACGTGCTCCACACCTAGGCGGCAACACGTATTCAAATTTGGCTCCTCTTCGTACACACAGACTTGCTACATGTATACATCTTTTAAAAACCGCGCAATGCAGCCTATTTCTATCACATCTTATCTTAACTCGTAGTTGGTCTTTAAAGGAAGCGATCAGATTCTGACCAGAAAAAAGACAGCACCCCCCGGCCATCTTGCAGTCGCAACGTCCAAATCACCATTCTTGCCACGACCAGGACCATTGTAGACCAGCCTCGCGTTGTCCACGACGTTGGATACGGTAATCAGGCAAGGATGCTCGAGGTCGCGGTCTCACGTTGTTCACGAACCTGGGTACGGTAATCAGGCGAGGATGCTCGGGGTCGATGTGAGCGTCACCTCGCAGACATACGACCAGTACCGGCGGAGTTCGCGGCAATCGAAGAAACCGTGATCAGTCGTTTCTATGGCCATTGTTCTGCAACGGGGACAAGCAGACGACTCCAAAAAACAAAAAACAAAACAAAACAAAAAAAAACTGAACTGCATAGTATGTTGTTGAGGGAAAGTGCATTTCCGGCCAGTCGCCAGGTCAGAAAGAACTCTGAATTATTCAGATGACTTGAACCTAGCGCCCAACTCTATGCGAAGTGGATCCCACTCTGCTGCCAACCCAAATGCGTGCATAGCAGTTGTCGGTGGCCCACCTCACTAGATCCTTGTGGAGTTCCCAACGGTTAGAACTCACATGGTCGCTGGACCTTGGTAGTCGTTTTAGCGCGGTTCAGCACTCTTTTAGGAAGACAGATTCTGCGATGAATCTTGACACAGGGGTCGAGGATGAGGTCGGGAAAGGCGGCAGTAATCGCAAGGTGCCATGGTTGATCTTGATGTAGTGGCTTAGGAAAGCCAGCCTCTCGGCGTCTCAATTACACTTCGTCTGGCATTCCCTCACACGGACGTTGAATACAGACCTGTCTGCTCACCCAGTGTTTTCCTTTGACCCAAAGAAGCGAGAACAAGAGCTGTTAGGTGTTGTGTAGGCAGGGGAAGTATGGTCAGTCAGTAAAGGATGAGAGAAAGAGTGTGGTTCATGCCTCGGCTCTACCCTTTAAGGAAAGTTTCCTAGGAAGCCACGAGTTGACCGCAGCCTCCACGTTTGACTGTACCTCCGACCAATTTTTGTTGAGCTTGAGACCCGGTCCAAACTACATGCTGAGGATTCGAACCGGGTCATCCGTCCAGCGGAAGGGCGCCGGGAGGTTTGCGTTGCCACTCCAGGCGCCAACTGCTGTCTGACTGAGTTGCTATGGTTTATCTTCGTGATTCTTTCGTACCACGCGAGCACCTCTGACACGATTTCGATGTCTCTGAAGCTCGACACAAAGACCGTGACATCATCACTAAACACGGGTATCTTGGCGACCAAGACACTCCGTGCAGAGCCTAATTTGCCTCCTTACGTCTCATCTTGCGGAGCAGCGGCTCCAAAGCCAAGGTATAAAGCAGGAGCGACAGCGGACAACCCTGACGAACCGACCAAGAGATAATAAAGGGTTTGAGCGCTTTTCATTGACTTGCACAACAGCCGTGGGCTGTCGATACATCACAGAGATCAAGATGCAGAAGTCTGGTTTAAAACTGGATGGTCGACCCTATCAAATGATTTAGACTGATCTAAATTAATCAACGCAGCTTTCGTGTCGTCTTCTATCTCTCCCTCTAGGATTGTGCGGATCAGGTGTAAGTTGTTCTGAATCCATGTCCCCTTAACAGCGTCGTTTTATTCCGGTTAAACCAATTCGCCAATAATAACCTGCAGCCGATTGGACAGGATCTTGGCCAAAATTTTCAACTCTGAGTTTAGCAGAGTTATGAACCTTTAGTCATCTAATTCTTCCCTGCCATGCCCGTCACCTTACCTCAGAAATGTGATCACTCCCTTGGTGATTTGACTCGGGATGGATCCCTGAACAAAGCAATTGATGAACACAACCATCAGAAGAGGCAGAAACATGGGCGACATACTCAAATACAATTCGTATGGCAGACCATCGAGTCCCAGCGATCTGTCACAGCTGACCTGTTTCAGCGTAGTAAAGACCTCCCGCTCCGTCACCCGGCCCTCGCAACTAGCCACTCTAGCTGCGTCAAGGTGGGGAGAGTCGGCCAAATAGTCGCTAAACTCGTGAACCAGAAAACGGGCTGCTGTGTAAAACGCTCCTCGAAATGTTCCCGAAATCTCTCGCAGATCTCCCGAGTCAATTCCAGGGTGCATCCATCTGGATGTCTAACTTTCGCAATGAATTTGTCCGAACTACGCCTTGAAATCTCGCGACGCGCGTCAGTGTCAGAGTTGACTGCTTTGTTGCCCATCTTTCCCAGCCTCGCTCTGACTACTTGACCTTCGTAACGCTCGCTACTCCTACACGGAAGGTCCTGCTTAGCTAGTTCTTAACGAACCCTATAGCCCTCTCTGATACCCCGGGCTAGTTTCTGCTCTGCTGCTTCTCCGTCTTGCCCTTATCTAATGCGACACGCTGGGTATACTTGATGGAGAACCTTCTAATCTTAGCTTTAAGACCTAACCACTACTTACTCCAGGAAACCGCCCCCACTAGTGCCTTTTTTTAATTAATTCTATTAACATCTCGGAAGTCTTCTAGGTGTTTAACTCCCAGTACCCACTACCTTGGGCCTATTTCTTAGCTTCAGCCGGGTCATAACTAGTTTATGGTCCGTCTGGTCTAACCAAGTGAATGTGGGACAAGAATTCTACTTCGCCTCTTCTAACTAGCATACTGTCCAAATAGGTATTCGGAATGGAGGAAACGCTATTGGTACACGTCCACATTTCCCGCCCCGGATGCTCGACCCGAAACCTGTCAACCAGACCGTATCTAGCCATCATATCAGCCAAACTGAGCTCGCACCTCTCCGACACTTTAGCTTCGCCTCCTACCTTATCTATCTCGAGGTCTAAGATGGTGTTCCAATCCCCCATTAGCACTACCCGCTTCCGACAATCTACAAATGCGTCAAGCTGACCGAAGAAGGAGACCCTCTCACGAGCGGTGCTTGGCGCATGAACCGCGACCACCAGAAATACAGAATCTTTTATGGCAGCATCGGCCACAACCAGCATGTCCATCACCTCCTTATGAATAATGTCGACCGTCGTGGACAGGATACAGCACCCGACAGCCCACAGGAGATATGAAATGCGTCTCCTAGATCGCAACAACATCCACACCCAGGGACAAGAGGTCGTGCCGGAGGCGAGCCACCCGGTCCGATAATCTCAAGCCCGTCACATTCAAACTGGCCACATTTAAAGATATAGTACTTGAAGGTGTGTCTCACTCGGCCCCAAAGTCGGTCAACGTAAGGATGCCGACATTGTATGCAATGTGCAAGGAGGTCAGGTTTTTCAAGTCCTGGCCTTCTCTCACAATGCCGTCGACGTCCAAGGGAAAAGTCAATTTCAGCGGCCTATAAAGAGACGGATGGACCAAACACTGGAACTCTTTCCTAACACTGTTTTGAAAGTTCTTCTAAAGAAGGATTATTTCTCTTTACAAGTTCCATTCCCGGAACGGTCCCTTCAACAGCCTCCAGAACTGTCCACAAGTTACTCTTGCAGTCCCCTGGGGTTCTTACAAAAGCTATTAGCAGTGAGGCGCCCAGGAAATTAAAAAGGACATTAACATCTTTTCCCTCTATCTGTTGGAAAACCAGCAGAGGTTTTTTTTCTCTGCCGGTGTGATAGATCTGTTGCCAGAGATTGCGGGTGTACACAACACAGTTCCTCAGGGGAGGGGGGAGGGTTTTTATGTTGATCAGCCCGCGAGAGGCAAAGGGATCTCTCCTATCGGGTTCATTCAATTCTTTTTCTTTTTCTTTTTGGGGTAGTGGTTCGATTTGCATTGGTGTGGGAGTGGGTGCTGGTGCGATGTCAGGTGTTGATGTGGTGTCAGATGTTAGTGCAGTGTTTCATGTAGGTGCGGTGTTTAGTGTTGGTGCGGTGGTTGATGTGGTATTTGGTGTCGGTGCAGTGTCTGGTTTGGGGGTGGGGATGGGATTCGTTGTTGTTGTTGGGGATGATGTATGCTTACATGGGGTGGGGTCACTTTTTCTTCCCCTTCCATCTTTTTAATTTTTTTCTCGAATGAACCGGGAAGCAAGAGGATTGGGGGTTCCCTCCCTCTCGCTGGTAGATCCATCTTCAGAGGAGCAGTCCTTCCTTTTCTTGGTTCCCGACTCAGTTCGTGCGGAGACCATTGGTTGTTTTTGTTGTTGTTATTTTGCCTGCTTCTCTTTTGTTGTTGCTTTGTGAGGCTGCGGCTGCGGTGGCTGTTGTTGCTACTGCGGCGCTTCTTTCCCGTCGGTTGGCTGGCCGGAATTGGGGGTCTTTGCTTTTCCCTTTCGAGTTACTGTACCCATCCAATGTTGGGGGATGGGTCCACTGGCTTGGCTGTTTCCTCTGTGTCGCAAGGCTTGTCGGTAGCTGCAACGGCTTTGGTCGGGTTTCTTTTGATGTAATCCTTGGTCATGTGCCCCTGCTACTGACAGTGCCAGCAGTGCGGTCTCCGTCCTTCGAACTATGACCGGAGCGTCCCCTTTTCGTACCTCAACGTTGCCAGTATTTGGTTGAAACCAACTCTGTTAAGGCGCGTCTGGAGTCTGTACTCCCCGGTCAAGACGTCCTTCGTTTTGCACACTGGTGCCACCGACACCTAGTCCCCGTACTGACTGGAGACCGCTCCTAGTTTTCTAGCTCCCAGAAGACAGGGGACGTTCAGAACGGAGACATTGGTTATTTTTTGGCTCAGATATTCTGGCTGGAGTTTGATATTCCTCCAGCGCAAATTAGTTTTCTTTGCTACTTACTTCTTCCGCCTCTTTCTGGTTGGGGAGCAGGACGTCCCACATGGCGTAGCTCCTCCTGCAAATGTATTTAGCGGAGATCTTCAGATCCAGGAGGAGGTCTAACATGCCGTCCTTGTCAATTCCAGTGAGGCCTCTTTTCTTAGTCCGAAGTGACGAAGGACACTATCCACTTTTTGAGGTCCTCCACGGCGCTTGGGAGGAGTTTTATTACGTTCCCCTCCGTGAGGTCCTTATACGTTGACGCGAACAGGTCCTGGTACTACTGTGGGGACAATTGGGTTTGTGGTCCCCATACTGTGTCTTCCTCACTGGTATTGGGAGTCTAGGACACTGTCATCTGGCTTGGCTATGTTGCTGGTAACCGGGGGTTAATGGTCTGCCCAGGGGCGCGAGGGCTGGCCAATCAGTGTGAGGTGTTGCCAATTTGCCGGTCCCTTCTCCTGGGTCATTCCCTTCTTCTTCTTCTTCTTCTTCTTCTTCTTCTTCTTCTTCTTCTTCCTGGGAGAGGAATTTAAGATTCCTGGGTGCCACCTTTTTTGGACCCCTCCTGAACCGTCCGTGCCTCCCCTTTTGGGGAGGTTGTGTTGCTGTTGGTTGGGAATGCGTCCTTTGTTTAAGTGTTCTCTTGGGGAGTGCGCGCTGTTTGATATTTTTCGACTCAAAGAATACCTTGATGGACTCGACAGTGGCACTAATAAGTTATTTGATTCTCTTGGAGGCGCCGCCATCTTCTTCCTTTTCCTCTGTTTGGGAACTGTCCTCCTAGGAGCCAATGAGGAATTCTTCGTGGGCAGGGAGAGTGCTACGATCTGCAGCTCGCCTTCTCCATTCGGGGCTTTCACCTCCCTTTTTGGTCTTACTCCCTCTTTTGGGGAGCTCTCCTTGTTGGGCCCAGGGGTGTCACGGGCTGTGATACACCTCCACCGTTCGCAGGCTTTCCGTTCTTTCTGTGCGTCTCCTCTTGTTTGGTGGGTATAGCTTCCCTTTTGGGGAGTATCCTTACAGGGGAACGGGTGTTGGTGCGCTCATTTTTGCCGGCGTGCTTGTTCTGGTATGCTGTATAAAGCGTGCCACTGACCTGGCGACGTCGATAAAAGTATAGCGGGGGTGGGGAGAAAAAGAAAAGTAGAGTAGAAGGAGGGGGGCAATAAAGTGTGACCGATCTTCCCTTATGGGAAAGCCGAGGTTAGCAGCTCGGATCCCTCGTGAGGGTGAGAGCAGAGAAAGAAGACGCAGTGGGTGATAGTTGGTCAGAGAGCTTCTGAGCAATTAAGTTAAGGGATTAGACATTTCTGTCCCGAGAGTGGAGCGGAAATGCAAGTTAATAATAAAAGTCCCCCTAAACCCCAAAAATGAAGAGAGAAAGATTCCCGTGTTATCAGCTCGATCCCTTGCGAGGGAGAGAGCAGCAAAGGAAGACTTAGTGTGTGCTAGCAGATCAGAGTGCTACTAGGCCAATTAAGTGGGGGGGGGGAGATTAGATGATCTCTGCTTCTAGAGGGGGGGGAGCAGAGACGGAGAAAAAACATGCAAAACTAAAAGGTCCTGACTTCCAAGAAGTAGTGTCGGTCCTTTAAGCCCAGACTCTCAAAGAATCGGGTCGGTCTTTAGGTCCTGACTCCTACAGAATTGGGTCGGTCCTGAGGCCCTGACTCCCCAAGAAGGGGTTTGGTCCGAGGTAATAAAAGTTAGTAAACGTAAAAAGGCCTTAAACTTGGTACGGGACCAAATGGCTAATCACTTGGAAAATCAAAGATATGTATACTGAGGGAACAGATACTACACTTTGAGGTATTCAATCTTTTATTCACATGAAAAATAAAATACCAAAAACAAATGGAGAAAAAATTTTGGCACAAGGCCAACACTTTAATCTTGGCCCGAAAGCTAAGAAGAAACCTTTGTTGCTATAAATGATAAAGATAGGAGCTAGCACCTTTTAGATACAGGTCTGATGGCTAATCCTGGAGTACCACTTCCAAGAAGAGGAAAGCTTATACAAGGGTTTATCTCTTCACACCTACTGTATAAACCGGTTGAGGGTTCCTTTTTATACTGAGCGTCAGCATTTCAGTATGTATTTTTGTTTTTATCCACATTTTGTTATGAATTCCTCATTGTCTACGGTTTTTATTAAAATTTCAAATGTTTATGCAAACAACACTTACCGTATTGATTTTATGATTAGTATCAAATATTGAACTCCAAGAAAAGATCATCGAAGTATATTGTGGAAATATAAAAAGATATTCGAATTTATTAAGGACAACAAAATGCGCATTTTGGATTTTAATGTTTTCTCCAAAATTATCTGGAATCTGTGTTTGGTAGAATGGATACAATCGCAGACAACGGGATTGGATAAGTTGAATTTGATCTCAGTCTGATCTATTATCATTAAATTACACATTGATATTGCTTGGAAAGGCATGAATCTACATTTCCTCCCTTTTTATGTATAAAATAGAAACACGATTTCAATTAATCGTATACAATAAAATGTCTAAAAGATGTGCTGTATAACAGAATTAAATTTATTGGTTTATCGTAAAATGAAACGAATAACATTTTCTAAAAATAAAATCCTTCAATGACGTAATTGAGTCAACAATTTCCACAATCTTGCTGCCTTTTGTTTTAGGTTTAGTTAACTTTCTTAGAGACAGCTTTGCTTCCATAGATGTTTTTAGAAAAGGCACCAGTTGATTTGCTAAAAATCGTCAGTAATTTGTAGACAAGGAAAAAACGCAAAGCTCCAATCCTCCTTATATCGATTTCATCATGGTTGTAAACACACACAATGGGTCGCATAGTCGCAATGCACGGGAATAGCAGACTTGCTGCAATACTTATCAGAGAAGAGAAAACACTCAGGATATTGGAAATATGTCTAATCTTAAAGTTTGGGCTATCCGGAATTTCGTTTGTCTACATGAGAGAATGATGTTTCTCAGATAATAAGTTCCCTGCTATAGTGATGAACCAGTTGTGTTTTTGCCAGGAAAAATGGCCTCGGCCGCTTGGACTTTGGGTCATTGATGTTCATAGATTGATAGTAGATTAGCCTGTTTCAGAACAGATTGCTGGCTGACCAGTGTTTCAAGTGGTTCATTTCCGGGTTATCGAATTGGAATGATTGAGATTTCCGTTCGAATGTACATATATCCTAGATGGCAGCGAGAGCTGACCCTTTTGAGGTAACTGAGTCAGGTTGGTTTTCTGAGGTCTGACGACAGTTGGATCTATGCATCTTTCAGAGTGGAATGAGCTTTAAACCAGGATGCTATGTAATCGCCGGGCAACGCCGGCTAGAAAGCACCATTCAGCTATCTATCGTATATACATACATATATATATGTTCCCTATCTTGAGTTGAGCATATTTGGAAGTGATATACAAACTGCCATTAGCATATTAAGCGATGTTCTTTGTGTAAATAAATCGAGCTTAGGCATTTGGACGATGTCAAAACGTCGTTAATTCACTATCCGCACAGCAGCAACCGTATAGCGTAATGATTATAAGCTTTGATTGTCGTTCAGGTTTCGATCCTGGCTTGAAGTAGTTGCTTGTCTAGCCGCACCGATGAGCTGTGATACAGCGAAACAGCACTGTATGTGGATGACTATATATATATATATATATATATATATATATATATAGCGGAATAACAAAGTTGAATCGAGCGAGCATTGCAGTGTTAAAGGATCATGCTGTGCAAACTTTGTGACCGATCAAGTTGCACCGAGGGGAGTGTGAATGGGGACCGGATCTGACGTGTGAGGGATTCTGGTTTTGAGTAACTTAGTTAATTTTAGTTGAGTTGGAAAAGACAAGATGTGTTAAACCAAATCTCCCCACTGGCCAAAGATCGCCGTGTGACGAAAAACCTGGGAGTGAATGAAAATAAACATATACACAACAATCATCGTCTTTGATTATAACAGAACCAGCTCCCTTAGATGGTCGGTGAATCTTACCAGAAGAAGGTACCAGCAGAAGACAGGTATGTCGTCATGTATATTCGTATTATATGATTCTGACACACCCACCCACAGACTACTGACACACCCAGAGACTAGACGAGCACGCCGTTAAAATAGACATTAACTATATATCAATAGACATTAAGTATATATGTATTCCTCTCGATCGCTCTGTGTATATTGATTCAACAACCCTGTAATATTTTAATGTCTTTGTAGTTCTAGCATTGATTCTCAGTTACTTAATTTTGCTGCCTGATTTATATAGTGTGTTTGTACAAAACCATAAGTACGTATTGAACTTAAAGATCCAAATATTAAGTCACACATACACATAGAAAATAAAATAAAATTGTATTATTCTAATTAATATTATGCAACTTAAATGCTGATAGTTTTCACGAATACCACATGTAAATTAGAGGATAAAATTAATTATACTTTTCTTTGTATAGAGGAAATGATATTGATTTTATCTATGATAGAAGAATGTTATAACAAATATGTCAGATTTTATGTATTTTGAAGAAAATGAAATTGTAATAAATACTATCAGTAGTTATCATCACAGGTAATTTGATAGCAAATTATTTCCCGACGATTTATTAATATTCTTTATATAAAGAACTTCTGATAATTCATGGGAGTAAGTCATGATGTTGTTTGTTCTCCGTAAAATATTAGAGAAGAAGTATTTAAATAAGTGAGAAAAAAAACAAAACAAAAAACAAAACAAAACAAAACAAGCAGTTTTTATGTAGGAATTGCTGTAAAAACTCTGAAGCTAATAAATGTTTATAATATGAAGTAAAAATATTTAAAAATGTGACACTAATGTTAATGTTCTTAATAGGAAAAACTCTCACTGAATATATAATTTGAGTATTCTGCAATTACATAAGTATTTATTTTGAAAGATATAGGTAATGTCATTCAGTGCATTAGAGTAACCTTGTGCGGTAGTGACAAAAATGAGATCCATCTATAATTGATTCAAGCTGTAGAAATTATGTATGAACAGAAGTAAAATTTGCAAGGGAAGTTTAATAAGAAAACGCAAAATATGACAATACAATCAATTTCAATACTTGGTCTAGCTTTGCATTAAATCACACACACAGGTACCAATAGATACAAGTTCTTGGATATCATTTGTATGCTAATCTACATGTGCAACCAAAATATAGATAACTTATTCTACACTTCACTTTTTTTTGTTTTAATTGCCAAAGACTGCTTTTAGATTATCGATTAAAAATAATATTAGATTGATACAAAAAAAAAAACGATATCATTTTCTCACATATGTTAATTTTATATATGATTTCTGAATTAATTCATTAATATATATAGCCATGTTAGAAATAATTTTGAAGCGCGTTTTTCGCTCTATCGAGTCTTGTTTTTGGTTATCGTTTTTAATCTTTTCATTCATTTTTTGCAGGCTTTTCGACAGCATGGACAAAATTCAAATCCGTACGATTTTCTTGTTCCAGTTGAAACTTTACCAAAATACTGTCGAGACAGCTCATGATATCAATGATGCGTTTGGCCCAGGAACCACCAATGAACGTGTGGCACAACGGTGGTTCAAGAAATTTCGCAATGGTGATGAGAGCATCGAATATGAAAGCAGTTGCGGCTGGCCAACTGCGGTAGATAACAAACATTTGAAAGCGTAACTGAAGCCGATCCTGGCAAGACCAGACGAGAAGTTGCTGTTTAACTCGAGGTCGACCATTCAGCAGTCGTTCACCATTTAAAGCAAATAAGTAACAGTTTTTTCTAAATTGACGATTTAATATTTTCAATTTTCTTTCAGTTTCGTAACAATTATTTGCTTAAGTGTTTCTAACTACAAATATAAAACCACAAAATGTATTTGTGGATTTTACTGACAAGAAGGATTTTGAAATTTAGGTGACTTTCTGTCTAAAAAATATGCAAATAAAATTTAAAATCCTCAATAATTATGCATTTATTAATAATTAACAACTCTTTTTTTCTCTACTTTAACAGAAATAATAGTGTCAATACTATACAATCAACAAAGTACTCTCGTTACTACTCCTGCACATAGTACATATATAATCAGTCCTCATGATATGAAGAAAAAAAGATAACTAATAATAAGACAAATAAAAAGAACATGTATATAAAACCAAGCTTCTATCTTTACATCCTGAATGCTCTGATCCCCGTCCGGCATCAATTGAAATGGATGGCGCTCGTCTTGGAGAGGCTCCATGTTTTGACAAGCTTCTGGGCTTGATCTTTACTCCTGATCTGAAATAGAACACGTACATCAAATCTGTTGCCAAGGTCGCTGGAAAAATGGTGAAAAAACACTTCCCGAAGCTGAAATTGCACCACCCCAAAAGGTATGACTGTTTGGTGGTTTGCGGCCGGCCTCATCTATCACAGCTTCTTGAATCTGGGCGAAACGATTACGGCGGAGAAGTACTGCTTACAAATTAACGAAATGCACCAGAAACCCTAACGCATGTGTTCGAGATTGGTCAATATGAAGGGACCAATTCTCCACGACAACGCTCGCTCGCATGTTGCTCAACTGACTCTGCAGAAGCTGAACGAATTAGGCTACGAGACTGCCTCATCCACCATATTCACTGAGCATCTCGCCCACCGATTATCACTTTTTCAAGTATCTCGCCAACTTCCTGCGCGAAAAATGTTTCAAAAGCAGAGATGATGTCGAATGAGCATTCAATGACTTCATCGCTTCCAGAACTCCGGATTTGTATGCTAATGGGATAAATAAACTGGTTTCTCGTTGGCAAAAATGTGTCAATTCTAATGTTTCTTATTTTGATTTATAAAGTTTATTATATAAGGAGTTATGATCTTTTGAAGTTGAATGTCAAAAAAACTTTTGTACCAACCTAATAGCAGATCCGCAGAATGGTCTGATAAATTGTTTCAGTGATTTTCCTTATTCTTATTTTCTTTTTCATATTTATTTTATTTTGATATATTTTGGATTTATGTTTTTCAAACCATAAGGTCTTTGTTAAAAATAGTCCCGGATCACGCCGGATTTATTAAATGATAAAATTAACTTTCATTTTTCATGTTACAGTAGCAATCTTCAAAGACTCAAAAATACCTTGGTTAAAAGGTGGTACTTTCCAAACGAATAACTTCCATTCTGTGAATAAACCAAACAGTAAGAAACAATCGCAGTCAAACACTTATTTAGAAAATATTAGCTTGCATTTTTTTTCATAAATAAAACTGTAATTATTTTTTATTTATTTTAATTCTAATAAATAATTCCGCAAAATATAAATGGCAAAGGACACATTCTCAAAATAGGCTAAACACATTGAATGTACCATGCATTTTTTAAAAATAATGTACTTAAAAATAGCGGCATTAATCATAAGAAACCTATCCAGGCATTAATATTTAATTTTGGATTAAGAGTAGACAAGTTTATTTTTCGCCTGACTAGTGTCCATAGTTCTGAGAGACATTTTCGGCCAAAATCAAGTTACCGGTTATCAAGACTATAAAATGACTACACGATTTTGTTACGCCCACTGCGCATGAGATATTTGTTTGTTTTATTTTTGTTCATACTGTCAACTGGACAAGGGGTAAGGATACAAGCAAACAACACATGTGTGATTTTGAATTCATCACAATGTTCAAAGGTAACGGACTCCCTCCTGCGAGAGGGACTCTTTCTAATTTGTGGCACTCATCCAGGAGACTGTGCCGTCGAGGTCGATCAAGAATATTTTAGGCGAAATCGACTTTTATTTTCCTTATAAACTATAAATTGAATTTAAACGGATGCTCTTTCATGGTTATGAATACAGACGTTTAAAGTGTTCATAATTATTTGTATAGTCAATACTTACAGATTACAAATTAAAAAATGAAATCGAACAAAAATACTTATACTCTAACCTCTGAATTTCTGGGAGGGGTATATTAATTTGTCTAGGTCAACGTATGTGCACGGTCCAGCTAGTATAATTATTTCTCTCGTGTAATACATAGCACAAAGAATTTGATGTAAACTTTGTCATTTAGAAGATGCATCCACTAAATTCTCAACGCCTAAAAGCCAACTTCTATAATATAAATCTCACCTGTCTGTTTAAATGCATGTATGTATGTTTGTATGTCTGCCTAAAACTTTCGACAGACGCGACGGATTTTCACGAAATTGATATCGTTTTAAAGCTCGACCCTTCGGACGACAAATATCGAAAAACTGGCTAAAAACATTAGTTCCTTCACCCTCAACTGGGCACTTTCCTACGAGGAGGGCCGCTTTTTTCGCCGAAATTTTTGAAAGTCATCCCTGTTTTTCGATTGACTAGCCTTAATTTAAACCTTCGCCACTTTCGGTTTGATGATGGGCGTAACAACAAAGACGTCACCTTTTTTTCCTCCTTCGCGATACGGGTTCGAGCCTACCTGCTTACTAACATTTTTTTTTTTTGCTCAACACCACCTTCAAACACCCGGGCAACGCCGAGCACCCAGGCTAGTTTGAAATAAGTTAGATACATAAAATAATAAGTAATAATCGCTCTATATTGCAAATCTTGAGCTCTATCTAGTAGTACATATTTAAAAGGACCAGTGCACACACGTGAGTATCAATAATATATTCTTGATAACGTCTTAATCTATTGAACTTTTTGTGAATGATGGAATATGTATTCTAGGCAACAAGATGAGCAATGTGTGCACATTATTTTATATATATAAACTTTACCATAAAGGGAGATACGACCGAAATCATACCAAAACACCTAAAGAAGAAAAAGAGCAATAAAAATAAAAACTTTCTATATTTAATTCTTATAGCCGCTATAGTACATTAGTCTACTAGTTATATATGTAATGTTTACTCATTAAATGCTGCTGAAACATTATAGCACTGGGGGGAGAGTTGAGGTACATAATTCGTTTTCAAAATTATTTTTTCGAACTACTTACCATCATTTTTTTTTTTTTTTTTACTAGCAGTTCAGCCCGGCTTTGTTCGGGACCTATGTACTGTTACTAACTTTATGTGCATATGTATATAATAAAAAGTGTGCATATGTATATATTAAAAAGTGTGCATGTGTATGGTAATACCTTTCTATATAACAGCTTCCTTAACTACCATAGAGAAAAGTTGGGGAGGACCGCAGAGGTCAAATTTTACGTTAAAATGCTTGACCCATGTCCAAGTAACCTACAATTAAAATTTCAAGTGCTTAGACCGAAAATTGTCGGAGAAGTTTGGTAGAGTTCTCAAAGGTCAAATTGTTGAACTTTGACCCCTTAACAGCCAAATTTCTGGCCGAAAACCGATCCAAAAGAGTTTATCAAATCTCAATACCCCTTATGCCATATTTCAAGTTATTGTATAGGGAAATGTACACAGAGACAGACAGACACACACACTTTTATAGATAGATAGATAAATTTGCTTGCAGATCTCAATTCGCCATTTACGGTTGCCATCAGATGATTTATGGAAACTTTTTCCAAGCGTTCAAACATGGCGATGAACAGTTGTATGTTTTGAGAAAATGTTTATTACCAATTATTCAACTGCTAACTTGGAGGTTTTGTTGAATAGTTCGTTGCGGCATAACTTAGTCAAACTCAGCTCCACATCCGAATTGGTCTTCATCTTCAAGAAAATTTCGATCTTCTGTAACTTTCTTTCATTCAGAATTTTCTCCACAAGTTGAGCATTCTAGAATCACTTCGGCTGGATGAATATTTTATTTGATTTTTTTTTTTAAACTCCTGAAACATTGTAAGCCTGAAATGCTTTTTGTATGTTAGTGTGCTTTAAAAGCATTGCACAGTGGATTTCATTTATTTTTTCCGTAAAATAGAATTTGTCCAAATGCACGTCAAACAAAGTTACCTAGTCAGATTTTCAAAGTCCGGCTCAAATAGCATTTAAGCTGACAAATCAGACTTCGCTGCAGACTAACTGATTTTTATTTGTTATTGTTGTATTGTGTTATTGGCAATATAATAATGTAAATAAAAATTTACAATTTTATTTGTAGCTTTAACCAATACAGATGACTAATGCAAAACATAAAAAGGAGGACGACTCAGTTGAAATTAAAGAATATAATAGACGTTGTTTATCTTAAGTTTAAAAAGGTGCAAGTAGACATTAAAAACAAAAAATTTGTCATGCATAGGGGGCAACCACAAGTGGGTGCAGTTAGCCCGACATATTTAGTGGCATTAGGCATTCTTACATACCATTCAATTATAGAGAAATAAAATCTGAACAACTTACGGGATCACCTAATACTTTTGGAAGTCAATTAAGCTACCATAGACTGTAAAGTACTATCAAGTTGTATAAACGCAGGGTTCCTCTTAACCTTTGTAAAGCAGGAATCGTAAATGGTATATAGTTGAGGTAGAAACGTCAGTTCACAGGAAAAGAAAAAAAAACATTAGAGGACGTCAAACTGACGTGGAATAACATTATAGAACATTTTCATAGCTGATTATTCGTTTGTGTAACATGAGAACTTTTGTGGTTGATACAATTAGTATCAGGGATTAGTTAGACGTTATGTAAAGGTCCTTCCTCTCGTTTGAAGATCAGGTAATCTGAAGATATTGGCTTCCCAACTTAAATGCAAACATTGATGTTATTGTAGAGTTTCCTATTGCAAAACGCAATCATGTTCTACAAAAAAATAACAATTTTCTTCTACAAAAACCAAATTCCATGAATAAATATTTGATGATATAAGGAACGTTAAGTATAAACTTTTCAAAATAACCTGAAAAGGGTTAATCTATAATATGAATGTCACCCGTCTGTTAAAATTTATGTATGACTTTCAACAGAGGCGACGGATTTTCACGAGATCGATATCGTTTTGAAACTCGATCCTTCGGACGACAAATATCGAAAAATTGGCTTATATTTTTTTTCACCCTTAACTGGGCACTTTTCTACAAGGAGGGGGCCGCTTTTTTCGCCGATATTTTCGAAAGTCATCCCCTCTTTTCGATCGACTAGCCTTAATTTAAACCTTCGCCACGCCAGATTTGGCGATGGACGTATCGGCAAAGACGTCACATTTTTTTTTACGTTCTTTTCTTCCTTCGCGGTACGGGTTAGAGCCTGTGTGCCTACTACTTTTCTTTTGCTCAATACACCCCCCCCAAACACCCGAGCAACGCCGGGTACCCAGGTTAGTATGACATAAAACTAAACAACCAAACCAAATCCCACTTGAAAGAAGCAACTTGATTAGATAAGTAAATATTTTAAATGAAAATCATCTCTTGAATATATCAACTGTCAGAGGCAAAAAAACAAACAAAAAAAAAACTCGCGCTGACGCACGAAAAATGCAATATGAATCAGACTGAAATGACATACACCGGGTATAAACTTACATTGTTCATCAAGATAGTAATTAAGAAAAGCAATAACACTTATGCGAAATTTAGAATACAATATCATTTAAAAATGCATACATTTTTATTCAAAATTCTCTACATAACAAAACGTGGTCTGTTGGATGTACAAGTGGATCTTCTTTTTCATCAAAAATTGGTTCCTACTGGATCATGTAGAGCTTTGAGTACTGACTGCGCTGAAATCAGATTAGCTGTTTGAAGCGTCAGTACACCTGGAGCCAAAGATTTGAAATTATCTTCGACAACCGTGGCAGAAAGTCTCTGTAGTTTTTTTTTTTTTACCTTTAACGAGTCCTTGAGTTCTTTAGGTAGTGAAATCTCGAAAAAAATATAAGAATAAGTTTGAAAGGGATAGCTGTGGGCATAGGCTGGTGGAGGGTGTTTTATTTTTGAGGATTTATCCAGTTAAGACAGATCAGACATTCACTTTAAGTATAATTTACAGTCACGATTGTGAAATCTATCCAACTGAATTGTCATGGGTTTAATTCGAGTAAATCACTTACTTTCTCGTGCCAGGTAAGAGGTATTTGACACTTGAGGATTAAAATTGTCGCTTTTGCCTTCCATAGAGTCTCCGTTTGTTTGTTTTTTTTTTATACATGTTTGACATTATCGAAATGACATGAAGAATACACACAGGTGAACATATTCATCATAGACGTCTTCATCAGGTTATTTGATTACTGAACACTTGAATAAATTTTCTTCCCTTCTCAAATAAAAAAAAAAAAAATTAACAAATGATTGCGAGAAGGGTCCGAAAGAATTGAGTGTATCGTTCATATAGAGCTTTCATTTTTTCTGTTGTAAAAAAATAATTCCAATTGGAGGAGCTTTGGTTTAGATGCAGACGTCAATACATTGCATTTAAAATTGTCTTTAGCAAGAGACCAGTGGTTAGCGATTTTAAATGTTCGTCCACTTTAACGGAAAATAAAATCTCTGTCATGGTATTCGAATCTTAAGTTCGATCCATTATAGTTCATCCTCGTGAATAACTGTATACTTTTGTGTGATGAAAGATTAAAACAAAAGAAAACCCGTTGCGTTTGTGGTAAAGTGTAAAAAGCAAGGGAGATAACTCATTTTATTTATCGTCTCTTCCGGCGTTTAGGTATTACGTATATTTTTATTCACCAAATCTGCTTAAATTATGTAAACTTTAGAATATAAAGTATTTGTCTAAAAATACTTAAGGAAAAAAGGCATTTTCATTTAATGCTTTCTTTTTTATGGTTAATGAAAAAGAAAACCACGTGAAGGACGATAAATATACTTATGTTTGATGAGATATCGAACAGTTCAGAAAGACTTTGGTAAAATGCTATTTTTAATTGGTGATATTAAATTTTTCCAATATTAAAATTATATATAGCCGTCATTCAAAAGTTATTTTAGTATATTTATTAAGCAGTCCAGGATTAAAAAATGTAAATTATTTGTCAAGACAGTTTAAAATAAAATTATTTTATATCACAAATATGCTATGTTTAACCATCTACTTGCCATGTAAGGATAGCGACTCATTTTCAACTTCCAACATTTTGCATTTTTTTTTGTCCATAGCAGAGACAACTTGAGGAGAAGCACCGTAAATGTTCAGATGCTGTCTCGGTTTAACATCCACGATCGGTTACAAATTCTATTTCTCCATTTCTCTGTTAGACTAATCGGAAATGTATTTCCTAACTCACAGAAGAAAACTCCTATAGAAAAAACTCCAATTGCTATAAGTAGAAAAAGGCATTCACCAGTACGGAACAGAACTATCAATATGTCTCCAGCAGGCGAATGCCGAATCTACCTCTAAGTTACTGAATTTATCCGTTAAAACAGATATTTCCTTATCGCTTTGTTTGGACGAAATAATGGTGTAGTTTTTCTGATAATTATTGTCCCAGTACTCCGACATTCCACTGGGTCGATAACACACTGCAAACTGTATTTGTTTGTTCTCATTAAAGTCTGTCGGAACGTTCAAAACAAACATGAATGTGTCGTAATTACTGCAACGGTTGTGACTCTGCGAATATGTAGCTTCTATCTCATTTGTCGTCTGCCATGAATCGGAGGTGTATCGAACGATAACCTGTTTTTCAAAAGCAAGATTCTTCACTTTTATTGTCCCCTTCACTTCATAGTCCTTTAGAATGACATTTTCCAGAGAGACACAGTTTTTCTCTAGTCGGTCTCTGAAAGCAATATAATCAGCAGCCGGTTGCGTGAACCCAAGACTCAGTGGGGGAACACTTGTCACAGATGCTGAAGCCCCTTTGGTGAGGTTTGACAGAATCTCTGGTCGCACCATGGGTGGGATCTCTGATGGTTCCGTCATAAACCGTACAGTAGCCAGTTCATAGCCATAGGAATCCGCGAATGAAACTCTTTTTTTTAGTTTCGACGTTGATGTTGGGCTGCAAGGTGATTCACACACAGGGCTCGTTGGTTCAGACGAGCTGCGTGAACTGACGGGCGAAATGATAATAGGCCTTGGAAGGTCCGTCGCTAGTTTTGCTTTGCGTTGTTCTATGTAGGCGGGTGCATGTGAAACAAAGCTTCGCTCAGCGCTGGTTAAATGCTCAAAGATGCTGCTACTTAGAAACTCGAGCCCCGTTCCTGGTGGGCTGGAGGAAAGAAGGTATGTGGTGTAATCGACAGGCATGACTGTGGGCCGGATTAGAGCAGTTTTAATCATTGGAGAGAGGTAATAAGATCTGAAAAAGAGAGAAAAGACGTTACAAACTTATTCATTATTTGGGGATATGTTAAGTCAATGGCAATTATTTTAAGCCTCATTTTCGTATCTGTTCGAGCAATAGTTAATTAACCTTAATTATGTATAGTCCTTATTGAATATGAGGTTTATTTTATTAGATATATATGTGTGTGTGTATATGTTTGTTCAGGATTCACCCTTAAACTAATTAAGAGGTTATAAATTTTGGAATAAAGCTACTAGGCGTATGGGTGGTTAATGTGGGTTATATTTACTTTAATATATTTTATGCAAAAGGGAACAAGAGGGATTGAAATCCTTTGTGAAAATTCAGATTTTTGTGAAATTTTAATAAATATATTAGACGTTAATAATCCCCAAATTTCAGTTTCGTTGAAGTAATTTAAAAGACTTTAAAGACATTATGGGCACAACCTACCATTTTTAAATCTAAACATTCCAGATTGCCATTGAATTTAACCCATAATAATTAAACAATTAAGTACGATTCGTTGAATTTCATTTTTTATGAAAGAGTATTCTTCTAGTGTGTGCATGCGCGTGTTATATCATTACTATTTGGTCAGTTAAAATATCAAAATGATGGAATTGGAGATTATTATAAATAATTTCTGTGACTGAAATAAGATGTTCTCAAAATAAACTTTATTAGAATATCGATAATCATAGAAATAAAACTTCTATTGTATTAAGTATCGGACATCTTTAAAATATAGGAATTAATACAATTATTATCTTCCATAGCCCTGGGAAACACCTGTGTTTATCAGTAAGTTTCTCTTGAGGAGAGTTTGGCTGGATATATTATAGAATCAATGCAATCTATTTTCATTATGGAAATGACAAATTGAAACATTCCTAACTTCATTAGACAGGCAGAATCCAATATCCACCTGAAAGATTTGATTCTATTTAGGTCTGTTAGAAAGAAGGTCACAAGATAACCTTCTGGTCTTGAGTACGTGGTACAAGGGGCGTGCAATAAGTAATACCCCTGGCCCACTTCCAGTTGTCTGATCTAGCTGAAATTTTGCATGTGCAATTATTTATATCTCTACGGGTTATGTGGCAATTACAGCTCTGAACTAATTGTGGTTTCTGTTTTACAGGTGTTTGAACTGAGTCAGGTGTGAAATGGAGCCTGTTGAATGTTGAGCAGTGATCCAATTTTTGTATTTGAAAGGACGCACACCACAGGAGACTTTTGATGAAATGAAAGAAACTTATGGTGATAATGCCCCATCATATGACCTTGTAAAACGCTGGCATCGGGAATTCAAACATGGCCGGAAGTCTGTGGAAACAGCTCCCAGACCTGGTAACCCCCTTTCTGCCATTAATGAGGCATCTGTCCGTCAAGTTGAGGCTACCATTTTGGAAGATTGGCGCATTACTATTCGCCAAATAGTCCAAGATGTCAAGATTAGTACAAGGTCTGTGGAAACTATCATTCATGGCCATTTGCATATGCATAAGGTGTCTGCCAGATGGATTCCCAGGTTGCTCACACCATTCCAGAAGCGAGAACGCGTCGAGTGCTCGAGGATGAATTTGGAGATGTGCCAAGAAGATGAGTCAAAGTTTTTCAAAAGATTGATTACACAGGATGAAACCTGGGTCCATCACTATGATCCAGAGATCAAAGCCCAGTCAATGCAGTGGAAGCACTTGGACTCACCACCTCCAAAGAAGGCAAGGGTGCAGCCCTCCGCTAGCAAGGTCATGCTCACAGTCTTCTGGAACCAGGACGGAGTAGTGATAACAGATTTCCTGGCAAAGGGTACCACAATTACAGGAGCCTATTATGCTTCACTTTTGAGGAAATTAAGGGAAGCTATCAAAATCAAGAGGCGGAGCAAGATCAGCAAAGATACCCTCCTCTTGCAGGACAACGCTCCAGTCCACAACTCGCATGTCGCCAGATCAGAAGCACGAGCGTGTGGTTATGAAATCCTTCTCCATCCTCCCTACTCTCTTGACCTTGCACCCTCTGACTTTCACCTCTTTCCAGCCATGAAGTTGTTTTTGAAAGGAAAGCGTTTCCCAGATGATGCAGCCTTGATTTCTGAAGTCACATCGTGGTTGAAGGACCAACCTGGGGTGTTCTACAAAAACGGTCTCCAGAGCTGCATCAACGATGGGAGAAATGCATAACTCTTGGTGGTTCCTATGTAGAGAAAGACTAATAACTGTGCCAAGTTTTGTTGCTCTACTGCTATGGGAAGTGGGTCGGGGCATTAATTATTGCACGTCCCTCGTACAACGGGGAAAAGGGTAGCTGGTTACTTTTAATGCATCTAAAACCAAGCTTCTATCTTTACATCATCAACGTTCTGCTCCCCATCTGGCATCAATTAAAATAAATGGCTCTCATCTTGGGCAGGCGTCATGTTTTTACAAGCTTCTGGCCTTGACCTTTACTCCTAATCTTAAATGGAACACGTACATCGAATCTGTTGCCAAGGCCACTGGAAAAATGGTGGGATCCTTCTATCGATACAGTAGATATCTCACTGCTGATGAAATTCTCTATCTATATAAGAGCCAGGTACGTCCAAAGATGGAGTACTGTTGCCACATCTGGGCAGGAGCTGCTAGAAAGGACTTGTCCTGCCTTGATAGGGTTCGAAATAGACTTCGTAGCCTCGTAGGAGATGTCCTTTTCTTTTTCCTGCAACCTCTATCTCACAGAAGAGATGTTGTAAGTTTGCTTTATCGTTATTTTTATGGCAAGTGCTCGACTGAGCTTCAATCTATGCTCCACTCGCCAAACTTTCACAATAAACACTCGTCTAGCTAAAAACACTATCAATAATTCCCCCACTCTTTATCTGTGCCTAAATCTAAACGTAGATTCCATGAACAAAGCTCCTTTCTTAGAACTGCACGCCTGTGAAATTGTCTTCAGTTTTCCTGCTTTCCAGCTGATTACAATATGGTTGTCTTCAAGTCCAACGTAAACAAGTTCTTGAACCGTTCCACTTAAGTTAACAAATTTACCGAATTTCCATTACTAACAATTGTCCAATTGACTACTGTACACTTTTAACCCTTATCATCGAGTGGTCTCTAGCCTTGATAAGTGGTTATGGCTATGTAATTATATATATATATATATATATATATATATATATATATATAAGAGATGACCGTATAAAGTAACATTTCTTACTTGGATAAAAATATTGTAAGTAAACGGTTAACTCACATCCATAAAAGCCGTTGACATAAAGCACATTAATCATCCGATACTACTACACTGATTATAAAGATTCGGCATCTCCACTACGTCTAAACATCTTAAAACAAACACCGAAAGTTTTAACAAGAAATTCAGTCGTTTAGTACTATGTACAGGATGGTTGGGAAGTCTTACTCTCGCCAAAATGTAACAACTACAGAGGAACAATGATCTTAACAACTCCATTGGCGACACGAAAACGGTGTTCAGATAGACTTTGATACGAGACAGTGTCATAAACAAACTGAATTCATTACATGTTATTTTCTACTAGCGGCTGCGCCTCGTCGCCACACACAACGCCGAGTCAAACAAAATCGAGTACACTCAACACCAAGTACACTAAACATCGTCTTACCATCAACGCTTACCTTGTGAACTCGGAGTATGGGAAATTCCCATATGCATAAAATAAAATGACTGAAAAAAAAAACAAAAATACCCTAAGGGTAAGGATAACGAGTAGACGTTGGATAAAATAATGGTTAAAATTATTACGAACTTGCCAGGATTTGAACCTGAAATCTTCTGATCCGTAGTCATACGCGTTATCCATTGCGCCACAAGTCCTGTCCGTATGCAGAAAGATATAACCGCGACTGTATACAGACAGTGCTAAATTCCGTTTACATGGGCAGATAACTTTTTCGACTTGCACGAAGCAACCAAAAAAAAAAAAAAACCCTTATTTCAGGCTTTTTGTGTGACTCGTTTCGAACTATATATAGTAAGGACAATCTAGGGTTTCACACCTTTCAGAGAAAGAAAAAGAATTTTTCAATTTGGTGCACCCGTTCGAAAGTTTTATTGGTATACATACACAAATAAATATTTAGAATTCTATTAAGAGTATAGATGACTGTGTCTTAAGGTTATACTAGAATAAACTACGTTTTCTAAACAAAATGTTATTTATGACATTTTAGATGAAGATTGATGATCTTCTATATATTAATACAATAGCGCGTGCGTTATTTATTTTCTGCGTCACGCTTACATCCGGGTCGTTTAATTGCTATATACTTCCATTTCTTGTCATAAATAATTTTACCAAGAATTCTTCATAAGTTTCGGTTTCGGTTATAGCTGAAGGAACTCAAGTTATATATATATAATATATATAACAAAATATACATATTTTTCCATAAGTTTTTATTTTGATTCATATTCAAGCTAATGCACCCAAGTCATATTAATAATATTTTTTTTTATTTTTGAAATCACAATTTTATAATATATGGATAGAACATTAACTCTGTAATAATATATACAAAATCTGCAAGAATTAAAATATCATATTTAAGCGTACTTTACAACCGGGCTTTGCCAGGCGTTCGTACTAGCTTAGATAAATACTTTTGCAGTTTTAACAAAAACGCTACAATAAAATGAGAGCATCTCCATTTACACTGAACATCTACAGAATGCCAACATCAATATATTACATATGAATGAGTTTACTGTGGAATTTCCACAGGCCCTGCTAGTATGCATTATTTACATTGTTCGGATTATTGCTCTTATTTTAGTTGTAACCTCCGACCTTCGTCAAGCATATCTTGACAATAGCTCTTTCCACCATCCACAAAAAAAAAAAAAAATAATTGTAAAGATATACCAAAAGGACATAGGTTATATCAGCTTAAACGTTCTATGCATGATCAAACTGAGAACTGTAATCCGAACGATAGAAAATATAAAATACACATCATAAATATTAAAAAAAAAAAAAACACATAAAAATTTCGGAAACAATTTGTTTAGAAAACGTAGTTTCCTGTAGTGTAACATTAAGCAAAAAAAAAAAACAAAAACAAACAAAAAAAAAACTTAATTTTCTTTTTACATAAAACACTATCTGGGAAGTTGTCATAACTGCAACAAAACGTACTACACTAACCTCCCGAAGGATAAAGAAGACAGGGTGATCTCATAGCAAAGCACACTTTGCTATCATCGTACCCTGAATTGGGCATTAAAAGATTTTACAATTCATAGAAGTGGTAAAAGCTTCAGACACGGATATCAAATTTTCAGGAGTAATTGATTATAAAAAGAATTTTTCAATTGAGATTTTTTTTATGCAACTGTTGTCCCGATTTAATACCCGTGGAACTCATTTTTTAAAAAGAAAATGCTGCTAAATAAGACTATATTTGCAGTTAATATTTTATTAGGAAGAAAAGGAGGAAAAAGTGCGTTGCCGAAACTTTTCTAGGACAACCGGAAGACAAATATTCATGAATATCCAATCGGTAGTTATTTGGGGTTTCTAACACTAATTTTTCGCTTTAATAATTTCTTTTAATAGTTTTTATCACTAATACACACAATGTGGAATGAACTCTTATCATAAAAATCGATTGTAAATTATTCAAATTTTTACTTTTAAAGAAAAACATTTTATTTATTAAGGTAATTAATCTTCCGATTAAAACAAATCCTCAAAATTGTGGCTGTCCTAAGAAAAGAGCGAATTCATGGGAAACCTGGTGAAATTATTAAATGCCATTGCGCAAAACTAAAATCTAAATATTGGCTGCTTTGCTCGAAGATGAAAGCTTATGAGGAGTAATTATCACGCCATAGAAAGGCGTAGAAGATTAAATAGATCCAGTGACGCAACGAAGATCGACATAGGATTTACTTTGAAGTCAACTGATTGTCACTTTGCGTTAAACAATCTTTAAAATCAATCCTATTCAGATTCTTCAGTTCTTTTGCTGCAGCAGCTGACAGAGCTGCTAGCATTTCAGGATTACTGCGCAGATAATTTCACGGCTTTAACTGTTACAAGTATGTCGGTTTGAAGGGAGGACGCGAAGAGATTCTTTTGGTAGCAAAGCTATTGTTGAGTAACCAATAGCAAGTGAAATACGAGCTACATTGGAAAGAAAAGAAAAATGTACTGCTTTCCCAATGTCATCATCAGCTATGTCTAAAAGAGGAAAAGGAGGAGGACGAAGGGTGTCGGAGTAAAACACTTTTTGCTCAATCGCAAAACCATGGAAAAAAGTTGAAATGCAACTTCTGAAAGTTTAACTTTGTTTTCTACCCTGATAAGACGGAAGGCGTTCAAGATTTCAATCATAGACCTGGAGGTGTTTGCTGGGGTAGATTAGGTCTGGTAGAAAAAAGTATTCTCAATACTTAATACAATATGGGCATTGCAGAGGAAATAGCTTTATCACGGGAAGGAGTTTTCAATTTTATCTGTTATTTCAACCTTTTCACTCAAACGTAAATGACAAACCTTGAAAGAAAAGGAATAAAACAAAAACACATACAAAATAAAAAGCCGTGGAGATAAAATAAACAACCTTACATAGGATGCATTATTACAAAACCCAATATACCACTAGTGTATAACACCCACCTTCATATATCCCCACCATATATAAATAAGAGTAGAAGAGATTGTGAGCTAGCATAACGAAGACGACAGTTTAGAATTTCTAAAAATGGTAGAAATAAATAAAAATAAATTTTCTTAACACATCAGCCATCTCTCTCTCAACTATCTATGTATTCATATCTCTTTATGTCGAGTCAACCACTTTAATATTTCTGAGAGTATTTAAAGTGTTCGTGCACATGTAAATAGAGTGAAATATATCAGATAAAATAGGAAAACATTAATATACACTTATTTGTGATGACAAAGAGTTAGGCAGATAAATAATTTTAGAAGTAAGACTATATATATAAAGATTCAATATGTGAATCTGTATTGGATAGACACCATTGTTATTCTCTATTTTAAAAGAGTTACCAGGAGGAGACAACCATTATCATTACATAATACAAGGTGTCCAAAAAATCACTGAAGGATTGTAAACTTAAATAGATTCTTTATTTTTGAGAATTTCTTTCTGTATAATTTTCACACAACCCGACTAAGAAATTTGGGAATCGAAAAATAATGCAAAATTCAAACAATATTTTCGAAAAATAATGTCTTTTAAATGTTGCCCATTTTCAGCTTTGCGTATTTGTGCTCTTTCCAAAACTTTATTCATGACAGATTGCAGAATCTCTGGATTGCGATTAAACTCCCTTATTTCGTTCCCGATATTTTCCTTCACTTCTTGCAGGGTTTGGGGGGGGGTTGTTAACAGACTCTTTCTTTAAGTTATCCCCACAATGTTTCGAATTGTATTGTGACTTGGGTTATCTCTTACCTGAAAATGCCGGTGATAGCTCGTTGTGTCAAAACAATTGATCCCTGATTTTGGTAAAACAATTTCACAAATTGTGTACGTTGTTCGATGCAATACTTATCCATAATTAATCAAAAATATTAAAATGTAAATTTTTTTTATATATAGAAAAAATATTATTAATAGTAAAATGACAAAGCACTTCAGTGACTTTTTGGACAGTGTGCTTTTAAAGAGATGGTTTTCTCTTTTCCTCCGAAAATGTACAGTAATGATTTAAATTGAGGATTTTTTTTCTTTTTAGAGATATGAACATCATTTCGAAAATGACTAAATTCAGTTTTTATTGAAAGAAGTACCTCTTTATTAAACATAATTTAAACAAAATCCTAAATCCATTAATACGAAATGAGTTTATCAACGTTTGCTCTCCTAAAACTTTTCATTTACGCTAACAAAATATATACTGAAATATACTTTAGTCTGGGATGAAGTTATGTTTGATATTATACACGACAATACAAAAAAGGCATCTTATAGTTTAAGGGTGTAAAATTATTAAAAAGGTAGGATTTTTTAAACAATTTGAAACATTCTACGACGTTAAACTAGTAATGCCTTATTTTATTCTGACGAAACAGAAACGCTAGACATGATTACATTTGAAATATTGATCAAAGTATAGATTTGAGATATTATAGAAACTGACGTAAAATGCAGAACAGTTCAGTGGAAAACTCTGTAGCATACACGACTTAAACGCTTTAGAAATAAAATCTATCAATTCCGCCTAATTTTAATGTGCGAAAACGATTTGTAAGATCTTTTTAAAACGGTAAAAGTACAAAAACTAAATAAAAATAAAATAAGTTTAGTCATTTATTTTATTTTCGTTCTTGAGAGTTAACTATTATGTACTTGTATCGTTTACAAAGCATTTTATAAATCATTTACACGAGTTTAAACTGATCGGGTCGGTAGAGAATTTCATTCGAATACGTTTTTATATAAATTACATAATTTCTTAGTTAACACTCGAACACGTAAACTATTGTAATTTTATTGGAATTTAAATTTGATGTAACACCGTTAAACGATAGAAATGAAAAATGTACTTACCCACCGACTGAAAGCGATGGATATGCTGGTAGCAACCTAGGAAACGCAAACCAGTAATAACCTGCGAATAGAAAACAATATTAAAAGAAAATGTTTTATTTTTTTCAGAAACGTCAATAACTTTTTCCCCACGCAAAATAAGCGGATGTTGTTAAAAAGCTTAATTGTCATGTCGTTCACAACGTGTTACAAGTGAGAATGACGTCGTTCACGTTAATCCATTCGCTACACAATCATTTTGCTTATTACAATAAACACATTAAGTTGACTTAAAACAATATATAATCGCACTTACAATGATCGCATAGTTGACTTTCGCATTCAGTCAAATACTGAATGCTTTTTTCTTCTTTTTTTACAAAAAGTTTTTACAAATAGTTTACGTTAAGTAGTTGTTTTTACACAACGGAAATTAATAGACACGCTTAAAAATTGTCAAAGGTGAACTGTCTCTCCAGCTACGGATGAAACAGACCATTGTTCAAATACAATTAATGGTATTGTTGGGTTAATGAGGTGCATTATGGATGCACGCCCGATACTTTTGGTGATGCAAAAGTGTTTTTAAAATAAATATGCAATTTTATTTAAAAAAAAAGGAAAGAAATTAAACATGTTTTCGTTTAATTATTTTATTAATGCTTGAATTAATAAATTAAGATAACAAAGTAGAATTATTCTGAAACAAAAATATTGCGGCGCACTTTTCCTTTTAAAATTAAATCTATGCTTTTAACAGTATCAGCTCCAAATGAACTCTTAATGCCTAACATTATTTCGAAGTCAAATATATGAAGTGCTCGATAGTCACGTTATACTCAAACACTTAGCTTAATCATGCTTACAAAACGACAGCTTAAGTCTAGTTTAGATTTATACTAAAATAATTTAAGCGGATCTTTTCTTTTATAGAGATGAAAGCCATTAAAATTTGAATTCTGGATTTCAGCGATAAATTTTAATGTTAAAAAACAATTCACGGTAACATTCGACGAGACTGTTTCACTACAAACAACAAGGTCCTATCAAATCCAATATAAACAAATACTTGTCATAAATCTTCCATGAGAGTTCAAATTTTATTCACTCAATCCTCTTAATATAACTAACAGTCCAACTATCCCATTAACCCTTATTATCGAATGGCTTTTAGCCTTGATGAATGATCATTTGTAAAACTAAAATTGAATATTATTAACGGGACGGGTTACCCGGCTTTGCCCGGTCGTAAAACACGTTTAAATATATTCTAATTTGTCCAGATTTCGTATATATATTACTATAGAGTCGTGATTTCGAAAAAAAAAAAACAACAAAACACCAAAAAATGACAGTGTTTGGATGCCATCAGCTAGAATCGAAACCGGAAGCAAAACTGTAGCATTCAAAGCTGGTGATGTTGCAATTGTACAAATGTAACACGCATATGAGCTGATTAAAAATAAACTGGTGAATGTACAAAATGTGTAACGATTTTTTTCAATTTTGAACCCTTCTCATAATAAGAACGGTCCATAAAAAATCCAATCATGAAACCCCTAGAGTCGCTTTGACTTTTAATTTCGGTAGAGACAGACAGACAAAGTAGGTTTTATAAATTAGATTTCGGTATTTCTTATTTGTATACTGTTCTGGATAGTTTTAATCATCTTGCTTCTTTTCACGGTCACACCATTTCGGCCGTTGTACTTTTCAGTCTACTCCAGATCCATTTTACACCTCTGGTAATTTCAAATTTAACTATTTCACCCACTGCTCTCATTTCACCTCTCATGCCATCTTAAGACATGTAGTCTCAGTAAAGTTTTAGCATAAGGGATTAAACTGACAACTTTTAGGCAGAATTAACAAGAGTATATCTGAACCAACGCATATGTCCACATGGCCATGTACCCAATAGTGCATCCAGAAGAAGGTCGAAGAGTACACAACGACCTAAAAATTGTAAAAATGTCAAAATAAGAAAAACAGCTCGATACATGTAAATAATGAAAAATCACAATTTCTATAATTGTGTGACCAGTTTTCGGGTGTACGTGTTTCTCGTGACTACGAGACTTACATCTTTTGCGTACTATTAATTGCTTATTTATTGAAATAAAAAATGCAATTGTGTAAAATACTAAAAATCATTTCTTGTAAACCAGATAAATTCATAGCCAGATACCCCTCGCACACGCTCTGCATCCGTCACTTAATCAGCATCACTCTCAGGAAATCTGTTGATTTTGGACTTATCGCTCGGTTTATTTCATGTCTGTATGTTTCTAACCTCTACCTGACTTACATTTTCTAATTTAGATTTATTAGAATCAGAATCGCAATAGTGTAAAGTATTAAAACAAACTTTAAAAATCCCATTAAAATGCAAAGTTTATTTTAAAATCCATATGCATTTCATTGTAAGCAACTCTGATCTTTCAATGAATTACTCCATGACCATTCGAAAGCAATTTGGAAAGATTTGTTTCTGGCGCAAATTTTTATGTATTTAAAAAAAAAAAAAAAGAACATGTTGGTATCTATTTACAGAAACTAAACCAATATTAATTTAAAATTTATAGTTTTATAAGAATTTGGTGCAATCAATAATAATTTGCAAATCGAATGATTAGCTAATAATATAAATTTCAAATATTAATATATTTACTTAAGAGAAAACGCAAAATAAAATGAAAAAAAAAAAAAAAAGAAAACTCATACAACGCTAGGTAAATAGAAAAATAATATTTGGAATAGTCGAGAAAAAAATAAATTACTGTAAACTTTTCTAATCGAAATCTTGAACTTACCCGAAATCGATATCCTAACCACATTTTGATTGAACAGATTGTTGGATTCGTATCGCAGTTACTACTGCTGCTGCTGCGCTTGCAACAGGTGACCTTTAAGCAAGTGGCAATCAAACAAGCCCGCATTGGTTTTCTCTATCGGCCAAGCCTTTTCTACGCAGCGATATGAAACGATGTATCGATTCCACTTGTCTTCTTTCGATGCGAAAAGAATGCAGTCATAAAAAAGCAGTTTTAAAAAACAGCTGAACTACATCCGTTTTTAGATTCACACGTCCGCTAACACATCTGACGTCATACAACAGTATGGAGGTGTCCAGTAGTTTAAATGCCTATTAAAATATTTAACAAGACTATGGAGAATGATTGTACTAATAAACCCTCAGTTAGTGGCGCCACGCGTTTATGAAATCACCACGCAGACTTTTTGGAAAAATTAAAACAGTTCTCGTTAGTATTGTTTAATGTAGAGTGAATTTAAAAAAAAAATCTGGAAATCTACCCCTGAGATTTCTACAATCTGGCAAATAAAACAAAACTAAGTGAAATAATATTAAGTTCGTTTTAGGAAGAACTTACTGTACCTACATGTTATTGATAGTTTTTTTTTTAACAAATATATTTTAAGTTTTATTACTATAGTATCGTTTCGCCATTACTAACACTTTATGCCAACCGGTAAAAAAACCCATAAAAAAAAAACGACAAATTTATCTAGTGACAACCACTATAAATAAATTTACTGCCTCTCTACTTACTAAACGGGACTTTCGCGAGCAAGAGGACTTAAAAAGTATATGGAACGCAATAAAACAGGACTACTTCCTAGCGGACTACAATATCCTAGTCAGCAAGTCCAATGTAAACAAGTTCTTATTGGGCAGTCCTATTAAATAATTCTACTCAGTCTCGACCATCGTTACCAATCCCCAGCATTCTTTCTCACGGTCCACCTGATAAACTCATTAGTGCTTATCCTCGCGTAATCTTTAGGTCTTTATAAGCGGTACTGCATTAGTACATTAAAATTATTGGACCAGATTGTTAGTATAAGTTTTATAATTTTATCCTTATTCATAAAATGAATGCAAATAGTTTTCCAAACTTTCTTTTAATACATAAATAGTTTACAGAGAATAAAGTAAAATGGGTCTTTCTATTCGACAGTTTAAATGCTTCTAAGCTATTTTTCAATTTCGAAGTGTCACGAGGTATTCGTTCTTTTTTTTAAATATTTTAATTATATGAATATATATATATATATATATATATATATATATATATATATATATATAATAATAATTTTAATTATTTAATTATTAAATAATTTTAGATGTTCAACTTGTTTACGAATAAACCGAAACGTATTTCGTAATATTTTAAAAAATTTTTTAAAAATAAAATTTTGAAGTCCAGGATTATTTCACAATTATATAATTGATTTCAAGTCCATGTGCAATTATGAAAGTTACATCGATGCGAAAATACGCACACATGAAGAAGTCTTAATTTCATTAATATAGAAACCATTATAGTCAAATTGGAAATGATTATTTCCTTAATTTTACAGTTATTTTTTTATGGAAAATAGTATTCAACCGTTAAATAGAGCTAAACTTCTAACCTATTGATCCCACATTAGATATAGGCAAAAGTGGTCAGAAAACAAAAACACGCTCATGCTTCTTAAGAGACTTATAATTATTTTACGTTTAAATTTTGATTTTTAGAAAAACTAAAGTTATTCTCTAAAAA
Source organism: Euprymna scolopes (assembly GCF_053919585.1). Classification (NCBI taxonomy): domain Eukaryota; kingdom Metazoa; phylum Mollusca; class Cephalopoda; order Sepiida; family Sepiolidae; genus Euprymna; species Euprymna scolopes. The sequence continues at coordinate 146,499,825 of NC_136489.1, forward strand.
AACAAAAACATCTTTACATGTTAAAAGATTGAGACGTATCGAGAAAAAAAATCATTCGAAGTTCATGTTCGAATTATCAGCTTTCTGAAACTATTTCAATAATTAGTAAATCAAAATCTTAAGATACAGAATTAAAGAGTGTATATACATCTTAAACTAATATGGCTTAATTATAATAAAAAAGCGGGTTCAAATAGCGCAAAGGAGTCTTAAATTCGAGCCTCGTTTTTAATTTGGGAAAAGTTTAATCACATAGTACTCATGCGACGGTGCCACAGCGAACAGCCTCATCTCTTGATCCATGCTGGCTTTCAGTCCCCCCCCCCTAAAAGTTTAATATTCTCCACCTAATTTCGTCCCGTCTTTTTTTTAAATTTTTTATTTACGACTTTCTAAGCGATTCTTAGGACTCTAAAGAGAACAGTATGACGCAATTTTTGTACCCCCCCTCCATAAAGATAAATAAATGCCACCAAAGGCAAAATAAGTTAATCTTCTCCATATCTGGATAAGTTTTTAGAGTGCTTATGTTACAGGGAAATTTTTTAAATGGTATTTTCAAGTTAAATTCAATTTTTACGATATATTTGTTTATTAAATTGTTAGATGAAAGTACAGAATAGTTACAAAACACTCACCATATTTTAAGAATGGGTTTCTAAATAACATTATTTTAGTGCAGTAACAGATGCACAAGTACCGTGTTTAGTGTTTTTACTTGTTTTAAGGATTTAAAAAAAAATTTGAAACAACTAGTGCCGAGTTGTTAACTTAGAACAAGATGGCGGAAATTCTTTGGAATTTCGGGTGCATAGAATTTCGACAAAGTAACTTATGTTGGCTATACTAATAAATGGTCAAAAAAAGAGGGGGGCCATGGTGTAATATCCATGTTTATTGTTATACCGTCGACTGAGTACTGCGTAACCTAACTTTTCCCAAACTGATAACGAGGTTTGAATTTCAGACCCCTCTGCGCTATTTCCACCAAAGAGCGATTTACGTTAAAAAATATCTTCAAGTAATGTAAACACAAACCACTGTTGATTTTCATAAACATACGATCATGAAAATTGCAATTTTGTAATAAGAAAATGCTTACTCAATTGGAACATTTTTTGAATGTACATAATTTATTTTTCTTTTCCAGATTTAACTTGGTATAAGTTTGTTTTTTATTCAGAAATACTCTAAAATTATTGATGTCTGTATACCAATGTTTTTTCCGTAGAATTTGAAATAAAACTTTTGTAAAATGTTGTACAAAGTTAATTTTAGCAATCGCATTACTCTATTCTTAAATTTTGTTATTCATTAAAAAGTAAAAATAATTTATTAATAATTAAATTAATTCAAGTTTGAGAGAAAATGATTTACAAATGAGATTTATAAATTTACATTTTATTGTTTTCGATATTCTGCCCACCCATATTTCGAATTAATCATTAGAAATTACCCCATGTTTTAAGTTTTTTTTAACTTTCGGGACCTCAATTTGTTCAATTTTCAAGTTATAAAAAATTCTTACCGTGATGTTTACACGTTTATGCGAACAAAGGAATTATTACATTTTAAATATTACATCTCTCCACAATATATAGTAAAATGATTGCAGAAATTCCCCTCTGGATCAAAGTATCGTAGGTTTGCAACAACAGATATCACATACAAATTAAATAAAGCTAAGCTAATAGCCACTATCTTATGTAACTTTCGAACACCTTTGCAGACACATTCAATCGTGATAATAAAATACTACATTACATCCTAGGAGCAACACCATCACAATATCTTCTGAGGCACGGGAACCCTCTAAATATTCAGTTTTACCACCGCCACCAGAGAAAATCTACGTTCCTCATATTCTAGGCTTACACCGCCCATAACTGGCTCATACGAACAGAGATACCATTAACTTTCCTGTATAAGAATAAAAAAATAATTATAAAGTCTCCCTCGGGGGAAATCCACTGCCTCTGTTTGGCTAACCGCTAATTCTTATTCCAGAATTAAATCATTCTAAACTAACACTTCAAAACATTACATTACGGCGTCGCTAAGACAAATATTGAATCGCACGGCATCAATAACAGTTAATAGACAATTATTTTCCAATATAACAGCGACTGATTGTTCCATCACCTTTACGTAACTAATGACTGTTTACCTTCTCTGCTAAAACTAAAACATACGTATCGTATTTATAAATTTTTTTTGTTTCTTTGAGTTAGCGACCACATATCTGGTTTTGTTTGTGTATGAACAGTTAGTTTGCTTTTTACGCCGTAATCCAGCATCGTTTAACCCCCTAACAACAAATGATACTTTTTTTTTTTTTTACCTAACACGTCTAAACAGCCATTGCAAAGTATTTTTATGGCATAACCCAGCGTAGAATAAACACCCCCAATCTCCCCATGTTAAGAACGGCTTTCGGAATGAACACTCAACATCCATATGTTAATAACAGCTTCCAAGGTTGGTTGTGTTTATTCCGAAAGCCAGGGAGGTTGGGGTGTTGATATTGCGCTGGGTTAAGTCGTAACAAAATACCCTCTTTACTTTTTTTTCTTCCAATTTTTGCTCGTCTGCTCGCTCGCATCTTTTTTTATTTTTGCTTACTCGGCGGTTTTCGTCGTTCGCCGGGCGTTGCTGAACGAGACTCAAGGAAAAAACAGGATTTAAATTGTAGAAGTACCCATTAAATAATTAATTAGGATATAAAACTTTCTTTTTTCATTTTGTTCATCTACAAGCGGAGGCCTATGTTTGCACAAAATATGCCGCGGTTTGATGAATAATGTTCGCTTATTTTTTATTTATATATATTCATACTTTTCCTCTTTGGACATTATATTTTTGGACTTATGCAGTTACTGAAGCGCAATGAATTAATCATGTGATGATTTAGAAACCCATTACAAACATGAGGGGATAGTGCTTTGCAACTATTGCATACTTCCGCCTAACAAATTAATGACAGATGCTGTAAAAAATTCAAAAAGCAAACAAACAAAAAACACTTCTCTACAGGACACAAAAGTACAAATAAATAAACGAATAAAATAAATAAATAAATGAATAAAATAAATAAATAAATGTACATAACATCTTGAATACACTCGATAACCGCACAAACATAGATTACATCAACTTCTACACATGATGTAATTCTGCTAAAAACATATACAGCCTCTTAAAGTCTTGATAATCGCTCACAATTTAAACGTTACATACTGGAATTCTATAATTTTGCTACGGCGAGCTCTAACAAAAGGTTTCAGATTTATTGGCATTATAATACGCATTGCTATCTCTTTCCTTGCGCACACGGGACTAACAAAATGTAATCAAACACATATTGCCATTTTCTTGCTCGGACGGAACACTTTCAAAATGTAAACACAGCATTGGTTTGAGGATGTAAATAAGCACAAAATACCGACACGCCACTACCCATACCCTAAAACGGCGCTAAAAGAGTTTTTTTTACGGGTACCAATATTTAATTTTAAAGTATTGAGTGATTATCAAGATTTTAATGATGCTATATTTTTTTTTTTTTTTTTTTGACATTCTTTATTCTTATAGACGATTAAATTTAATTTTATATTCTTGACCGATTACCTAGGTTACAAAGCTGCGACTTATGTCGACACTTTCCTTTTTAGAACTGATTAAACACTTTCAAATAAGTCAGAACACAAAAATATGATGCAAGTAGGTTTGGTACTCATGCACTTATTGATCCGTGCTAAAATAACGTTATTATTCAAAAAGCCATTCTTAACATGGGGAGGGGAGGGTGTTTTATACCTATTCTGTACTTTAACTTTACAATTGAAAAAAAAAACATCATAAAACTTTAATTAAACTTGGAAATACGATTTCAAAAATAGTGCGGATCAGTAAGTGCATTAGCGCCATAGGTTTTAACGCATATTTTATTGGCTACGGAAACACTTAGTTATATAAGTGTTTTCTTACTACTATTACTTCCTGTGGAGTATTTTATTGATTAGAAAATGTGCTAGAGCTACTTATAGAAACAATGCGTGCATCATACCGAAGAAAACAACGCTGGCTAACTTGAAATATACTATCATCAGTAGAAGGTAGTTATCTACCTGTTTTCGCTCAATCTAAAGAGTTAATAAGTGCTTTCTTTATAATCAGCTAATACCTACAGGTTATCGCCCCAAACCAACACTAATCGTCAGTAACCAACTGTGCAGAAAATCACAGACAGTGGTCTCCACTATCTGCCACTGGAAAAAATGTCCGAAAGTGGAAGTCAGATTACTTCATGTGGGCCACGGCTGCCAGTGTCCACTATTTTCCAGGGACGACAGTAGCCACTAACAACAACAACAACAACAACAACAACCGTAGTATAATTTGTTTTCGAGGTGGAGGGGTCCTTTAATAATTCTGTTCTGGATCTGTTATGCTTCCACCGGGAAACGTCAGTTAACGGGTCCTGCTAGTTTAAAATATTATAATATTACATTTAAAATAAGAAAACCTTCCTCTACTCAAACAAGTTTTAAAAACAAAAAGAGTAAACATTAACATCGCTAGGTGTGTAGTGTTAATGTGATGTCTGCCATTTTAATTGAAAACGAAGAATTTCCCTAATAAATTTGTAACAGAAGCGTGACGAATAAGGCGCGGAAACGCACTGAGTGACGCCATCAATTATGAAACTAACATTTTTGACACAGTTTCAGTTGCAAGTGTCAAATTTTGTTGCCGCTGCTACAACAAAATTTAAAAGTTTCATTGCATTTTATTTATCATAGAAACAAAACTAGTTGCGTAGTTATCATGATTCATATTGTATTTTTTTTTTAATGTAAAAACGATCTTTCAAGAGAGCCACCTGGAAGTGCAGGCCTAATTTGAAAATTGTTAATTCTACAAAAGCTGAAAATCGATACGCAATGTTTTGTGCAGTATACTCTCCCCAGACAAACTGGTTAAGGATCCCAGGCTTCACATTAGCTAAAATCAAATTAAGTTCATGTGAAAGTGAATAATTTCACTGCCTCTTACAAAGTATAAGTATGAATATTTAATTTCCATCTTTATATTTAGATTGTTATGTCTTGGGAAGAACGAGTCAACCAATATCTTTCCTGTATCGATAAATGCAACATCCGTATCAGAAAGAATGAGAATAAGGAAGCAGTTGCTTAACATTTAGGTTTATTTACAGTTTATCGATGAACGAACATTAACAAAGATTAAAACATACCGTGTGAAGATACAAAGTAATTAACAAAGAGAAAGAAATCTGAAATATTTATATCGTACAAAATAATGCACGAGTGAGAGGTAATAAAAGACTTCGAATGCACGGAAATGCAAAGGTACAGGCCCTCAACAGCGTCAACGTGCCACTCAGAGACAAGTATATAAAATTGTCAGGTTCCTTGACAATTATTTGTCGAGTCGGTTGAAAGATAACAGGAAAACCCATTGAGGTTTTAAAATCATGGTCAAAAGCAGAGCAGCAGGTAGACGTCCGTGAGGTTTGAAAGTCTCGCCATTATGACTGGTTTTTAAATTGATATTTCACATAAATTTAGATCAACGTTAAACCATTTTGGAGTAGTTCTAAAATTATTTAATTTCAAATGCTATTCTTATATCAACATTTTAACATCTATACTATGTGACATATTAGAAGATGCAATTGAAAACAAAGCCCTACACCAAGATTAAACAAGTTTTGAGTAAAATTTTACGAAGAACAAAACGGTGGTATTCATTTTGTGTATCGTTTTACAATAAGTTGCATACGTTCAAACCATACATCCATAAAGAGAAAAACAAACCAAAGGACGTTTTACTTCATAATAAAACAATGTTAATATAATGCACAGAGTCGAGAACAAGATTACAATGAGGTTTTCATGTTAGCTAATAAAGTGGGGTCATTTTTATTTTAGTAAATTGTCTCGCATCTTTTAAAAACTATTAATTAGAATGTAAACGCAAAAACACGAACACAGACGATATTGATTACCCCTCCCCCCTAAAAAAAAACTTAAACTCATACGTCCATTGTCGAGAAACCATCACCGTACATGTCATTAACTAGTTTCAACCCGGCGTTTTACTTCATAATAAAACAATGTTAATATAATCTAATAATAATATAATCGAGAACAAGATTGCAATGGTGGTAGCCAAACTGTGCAACATCTAAAGCGATAGTCTACCATTTCACATGTTAAAAACACGACTAAGAATAATAAAAGATTACCTTTCATTCGCCCACCTGACCAATTCACCATACAATTCTTTTCTTTTATCGTGACGAAATGTAATGATGTCAGAAGACTCATTCGATTAGCGAACAAAGAAATAACGCATTTAGACGATTGTTTAACGTCATATCGACCAGCTTTAGATGATTTCACGTCAAATCACACAATGCAACCATAAGATGAACACTATTAGTCGAAAGTATTTTTACCCATAGCTGGTGTGAGGAGGAGGAGAGAGAAAACTGACTTCACCCTTTCCCAACGGGATATCATGTATTTGAACGCAATAGATTCACACAGAAGAGTCAATTGTAAAGTTCGTAACGGTATCCACGAGGCGAATCACGCACGCTCAGATAGAAAATAATGATAAACTATAATTACATTAGAATTTTACCTGTTTTAATCTATTGTGTCTCGCTGTACTATGAATAATTTGCTTTGAACATTTAGAAAATAATAGTACTGCATAATTACTTTGAATGTATCTTCAACTTATCTTATAGTTTTTGGAATCCGCTAAAAAATTTGTGAAATTTGTTAAAATTTCATATTTGTTTGATGATGTATGAACTTATACATCTTGCGATAGTAAACCACCAAGTTATTGCCAAAAGGGTACTTCTTTGTGTGAACTGCTTTTCACAATTACCATAATGTGTAACATGTATCTTGAATGCATCTAGCCTCTTGATTTCTAAAATGCATCACATATACCCAGTGTTCTATTTATAGGGAAGTCAATATTTAGCTTTCTAAATAAAATAGTATCTCCCATTCAATTTTTGTATTTTAACATTTTAACCTATTTTCATTCATCACAGTTTAAATTCTAGTTTATACTAAATAAAAAAATAGATATCATAGGACTGAAAAGTCCGAAACTTAATATGAAAAGTCCGAAACTTAATATGAAGTCCGAAACTGTAAAAACAAGTTTATGCGTATTAAATAAATTAATCTACAAAAAAGTCTTGATTCTTATGTAGCTCCTGTTACGTTTCGTTGATACACCGGTTCGCGTAAGATGAAATTTAAGTGATGCTGAGCCTGGCTAGTGAGTGACTATAAATGAAGACCAGACGTTGTATGTAACGAAAATAGGTTCCAATTCAAATTCTGAAAAATGTTCTCCTTTGGTTGCTTTTTCTTGCTAGTACATATAACGATATGGATTATACTGCCTCTCAAAGGAATGAGTAATGTATTGGAAGATGATCTAATGACAACAAACCAAATACTACACTAACCCTCCGCACGAGTTGAGCATTGAAATACAGTAAAGATATAACTTTGGTTTAAGTCATATCAATCTCCATTTTTTTTTTATAAATACGTATAATTTACAGTCTTTATCTTAAGAGAACTCATGCGTTTCTCAATGGTCTATGAATTCAACTTTGTAATGAAAATGAATCTAAATTCAATCAAAAAATGGCTATAGAGTTAAATCCAAGGCTCAACTTAGATTCTTAAGGTAGCCATTCGCCATCCCTTGATGCAATGAATTTGTTCAGACTCCAAAAAACCAGCTCCACCTAGTGGCCAAATACATTTTATGACGTGTTATTAAAGTTTTTTCTCGAGATGACAGTGCTGGCCAGAATTCAATTTTAATAAAATGATTAGTTCAACTAAACGTAGCATTTAATGGGGAAGGATTTTATGCAATGGTTAATCGATAACAGCAAGGCTAGAGAACAACGGTCAAAATGTGATCGAAAACAAAATCGATATTAGAAAAGGAGAGAACAAATACCATAATTGTTTGCAGTCGTCTATCATTTTTATAAGTACTCGACTGAGCTTCAATTCATGCCCCCTTCAAAACATTCATACAAACACCCGTCTAGCTACCGTCAATAATTTCTATTACGCTATATGTGCCTAAAAGTAAGCACAAATTCCATGAACAAAGTTTCTTTTCCAGAACTGACCGCCTGATAACTCTACACCTTTTCCAACTAGTCCTTGGACATCCAGTATAGGGCATTAAAACTAATAAATGAAGAATAGATCAGTGACGAACTGAACAATGTCGGAATACGTAACTAAAATGCGACGTGACTGCTTTCCAGCTGACAACATCCAATGTAAACAAGTTCTTGTTGGGTCGTACTCTTAAATCATCAAATTCCACCCAATTTTAACCACTACCCATCATCATGGTATTGTCTTACAGACATCCTGACACTCGTCTTGAGTGGCCTTTGGGTTGGATAAGCAGTGACTCCTTTGGAAAAAAAAGAAAATACATGTTTTGTCAATTGAGATTTTAGGTTTATCTCTCCATCATATCTAAAAAATTTGGTGGCAGTAAGTAGCTTTAATTAAAAAAACAAAATCTGAAATATGATATCGTCAGTGATAAATGATCGTTTGGGTAGATGTTTACATGGTTTGAAGCAAACCAGACTTGCTGTTGGTTGCGCCCAATCAAAAGCAGGCATTTTATTTGTGTTTAGTTAATCGATAAGGAAACTTGCCAACCATTACGTAGTAAGATATTTCCGAATACTGATTTTTTCATCGGGAAATTTCTTACCAATTATTATAAATAGGATTTAATATATTCATTTTGTATGTACGATTAAATCATGCAACTAAATTACCCACAGGATAAGACATATTTTAAACTTCAAAAAAAAATTTAAGGTGAAAAAGAAATGTTTATAAAAACTAAAATATTTTGGAAAATAACAATGGATGGATTCTGACAAAACTGTGCCTCAAATCTTTGTGGCTAAATTCCAGTTTTTATGGCAATCAAAACAGACTTTCGAATCAATACAAATTAAGGTTTACACCGACTAAAACTACATCGCATATCTCTCAATCAGCCAGGACAGTTGAGAGACACATCCAAGCTCCAGGGCATACCACCCTCAATCTCAGGGGGCGTTAGAACGATTTCATGCTAAGGGTACATTGTATAGAACACAGCAATGAATGGGATCGAAGGATTCCTTTCTTGCTTTGCGCAGCTCGCGAAGCAGTTCAAGAATAATTAGGATTCAACCCTTTCGAACTAGTCTTTGGACATCCAGTATAAGAACATTAAAACTGATAAAGGAGCAATAGGTCAGTGACGAACTGAACAAGGTCGGAATACGTAGCTAAAATGCGACGAACCTTATCTGGAGCGCAGGAGTCAGCCAGAATCCATTTAGAAAATAGCTAGAGAACTATAGATAACCGTATATATAAGAAAGCTGTAGAAAGAGAATTTATGGAAGGAACGGAAGTTTTGATACCCCCACCCTTTGAACAGACGTTCATAGCAAAATATCAGGTTGCGAAAATACCTAGTCCTCTTAATTACCTTATAAATATCCCTAAGCGTAGAAAGGCGCAGATATGTCACATCAATTATAAAAATACTTTAGACGGACGAAGGAGAAATTAGTGCTAGCAGCACCGTACCAAAGTTAAAAAACAAAAGCAAGTAATAAAAACTGATGTAAAAAAAATTTATGATGCCCAAACCAATCTTTAAATCAGCATTTAAAGTGTTACAAACTTGTAAAATAATAGATTACCAGAAAGTTGGAGAGAAAAAAAAATCTTATATGGAAATTAAAATTGTTTTATATTTACTGAAATCAAAGAATTTTGTAATTACAAACTTAGAAATGTAAACAAGTGTGATGACGTCACCATTAATCTGTCAAAATTGAAATTTGCTTAAATGTGAACTTTATTGGTTCTAGCAGTTTCTCATTTCACGAGTAATATGAAAGACTTGGATTAGAAACGTTTCATAATAGTTGCACACTAAACCGGCAGTCTCCCTTTCTGGAAGAGTTGCATTGCTCGCAATTATCTGTGCCTTAAATTGCCTTTGTGTGAGGCAGGTAAATATAAACTACCACACCCATTATAAAGACCAGTGTCGCATTAAAACGAATGCATTAACTTAACTCAGCAGTGGCGTGACGTTAACACGTAATAGTCACATTCCTTGTTCACCCAACAGTGTTTATATATAAACGATGATTAAAAAAAAAAAAAAAAAAATTAACAGATGGAAATTAATTTCGTACGAAGTAAGTTATGGTATCACGTTGTTTTCAACTTGGGAATATGATTTCCGTCAGCATTCAATAGTTATGGTTTGGCAAATGTTTAATATGTCAGGCTTCTGCCTAAATATGTATGCTCATATGTAGGCAGCAACGTTTGTATGGATACATTTTTTTTATAACGTTTTCTCTACAAATCTATGATTATCATTTATAAACCCACCTTTGTTTCGTTATATAAACTTTCCGTGCTACTGAGATTGCTCTTTCTTCAATTATTGAATATCGTATAATTGTAAAAATATTAAATCCATCGCTTTTTGCGAGTCACATTTTATTAATTACAATAATACATTTTGTAAGAAATATAAGCGATCAACAAAAAGTACTCCCACCGCCATTACTAGAATACATTCTGGCTCGGAACATTTTGTCATCAAATGCAACTATCGCTTCCTACGTAGTTTTAGCAGCAATAATACAATGCTGTTCATGAACATCAATCTAGTTTTAAACAATAAAATATTCAATTATTTAATTTTTACAAACAAATGTCGTTTTTTTTTGTTTTTTTTAAAATAAAATTACCTTTACAGTTTACTGACAATTTGGTTCAGTTAATAGCTTAATGACCAGACCATACACTAATGTTTAAATTTCCAAATTCTATTAAAAAGAAAATTGGTTAAAACACATAAAATGCCATATTTAAAAAATGAACAAAAATAAAATTAAAGCTCATTCCCGGACAACACCGAGTATGTTCGGCTGGTAGACATAATTAATAAACTTTCAATTGTTTTAAATTCAATCGATATTATTTTATATTTTTAACACTAGAGACTATATAAATAAATAAGTTAGATCCCAATTAATGATATTTTAAAACATTCAAAGGCTTGACGAGCCGTTTTGTTTACACATGAAATCGTAAAATCGTGTCAAGAAACACTAGAAAAGAAAACAAAGCCAATAACATTCACATCGTAAGAGGACACACACACACACACACACACATATATATACTATTCTTTCTCGTACGCGTATTTCTGGTTTATGTATAACTGCGACATGACACTAAAAAATTACTAATAATCAAATATTTGGCATAAAAATAAGGAAAAATCGAAATAATTAAAAAAAAAAAAATATTTAAAAAAACAAATATAAAGAGTCTCATATTATGCAGTATTTAATACACACAGTTATTTAATTGCTGCCCGACGAGAGCAATATGTGACAGCAGGTCGATTTTAACGTGAGGAAAACCATCTTCCCAAAAAAGGACACTTTGGCCATAGGCACGAATAAAAATCGCCTTAGTATAAAAGGGGTTCTCCATCCATTGATCAAGTGTAGCATCAGGACCGATACTACACTCGGATCCCAGCCCGAAGATTTCGGCTTGGTTGTTGGACAAGACTCAAGAAACGTTTCATGATATTTATATTAATAAAACTGCCAAACAAGATGTCGTGCGTTTTTTCTCGTTCACATGTAACTTCGATAAGTATATTTGCGATTAATCGAATTACGTTTCTCTAAGTGCCCAGCTAGCAATATGTTTTTTACCCAGGCAACGCCGACTCTATAAAGTTTATTTACAAACAAGTTATATATAAAAAAGAATTTATTCGTAAAAATTACCCAATTTTTACGAAATTTAAATTTGATTTCTATAAAAAAAAAAAGTGTTTAATCGATAAGTAAGAGTCAGAAAAATAAAAGCTTCAATCAGAGATTGATTTTGTACGTTTTAAATCCCGACAAGCAATCATTTAAATACAAAGCATCATATATAAATATTATAAGCATCATAAAATTGACCTTTTTTTACCTTACTTTCTGAGTATTTCTAAAGTATAAGTAGGCAGGGGGGAGGTCGTTAAAGAATGTAACGAATCGATGCCCCCCCCTTATTTGCTGTTTTGGAGAATGGCTTGTGGCGTAGTTTCCAACAGATCTAATTTTGGAGTGTTGCCAACATACTCGGAAGATGGCTATAATAGCTCATCCTGAAAAAATGCATTCTATTCTTAAACCGAATTAACAGCTCCGAACTAGTTAGCGTTACATTATTTAGTTTCGACATTTAAGAGATGCGTGGTGTTAATTTGTAAAGAATCTTATTTCTACATTTATTAGGTTTATTTTCTAACCTATATAAAGTCCAGTCTGCCACATGGAAAGAATATAAAAGATAAGGTTTTAAGTGAGAGATAAGCTTTACAAAACTTAAACATGGACATTTAGCTGCTTCAACACATTGTCTATGTTTTTAGCTCTAGATTAGCTGTAAAAGCTAATTGACCCTATAATCATTTACTAATGAAAATCAGACTTACATAACCTATAGTTTTTCTCCATCTCTACAAATCAATAGACCAGTCTCCAAACATTAGACCAGCAATGACAACTGCCTAAACGTTTCTCCACTTAGTTGCCGGGGGGGGGGGGATGAAACCAAGAAATTTTTGCTCTCACTCTTGAATACCATATTTTTTTATTCATTCTTAAAAACGTTCTATGAATATAATTCTTCAAATTAATAAGTAAAAATAAAACGTCTTCTCTACGAATACCCGGCGCGAATACAGACAACACGATAATGCTGTGAAACCTAAGACAAAAAAACGCATTTTCTAAATTCAGTTGATACTTTTGCTTTTGTACATTGTGAGAAACCTCTAACGGATTTGCTTTGCGTTTAAAAAAAATATTTGTGGCGTTTGCAACCATTAACGAATTAAGGTCTTATTTTATGAATGAAACGAAATGTATTTTCGGTGGAATTGAATTTCGTAATTAGTTTCGTAATTTCATAAGCTTTAAAAATATTGTGGTGGAGGGGATACTCATTGATTTTTTTGCTTTATCGGCGTGTGCTTTCTTGGGGGTGGAGCTCTATTTTTTAGATGTACATTTTTGAACCGTATGGTAACTTGCTGGAAATTAGGTCACTCCTAATGAAGTGAATTGACAGAAAAAAAAAAAAAATAAAACAAAAAATAAAACGTTTTAAAAAAAAATTCAGCACCTACGAATATCCACAACTTATATCAAAATAACGAAATCAATCATTAAACAAAGCGACTAGTTAACTAATGAAGTGTAATTTTGCAAAGCAACAGGCAAATTAGTTAACCTTGTAACTTCAATCACATGACAAAAGAAATGCAGTTTTGCAGGGTTTTTTTTTACATGAACTTTTGTCGTTTTAATCTCACAGTGCGAGAAATGGTTCAACTTTATAAAAATGCTGATTTATTGGTATAACAAGCCCAGGCTAATTCTGAAGTCAAAAGAAGTATGTTATTTGAACCATCCTCAACCACAAATTTTGATTTTTCACAAATGTTTGTCGGGATAGCAATTTTAAATATCAAACGATAAATCAAGCGAACAATTGTTTCACGATAAAAACAAATTATCAAGATTTGCTTGGTAACTGATCTTACCTATTACTTGGCGACTAAAACAAATGCCGTTCAAAAAAGCGTATAGATTTGAAATAGGTTTAAATAGGGCCTGGCCAGCTCTTACACCTACCCCCCTCGTCCAGTGTCCTAATTTCAATCTTCGAAGTAAGAAAATTTTTTACAGTAGACAAAACGAAAAAGTGGTAAAAGTTTAATAACAAATAAATGTTACCAAAGGCAAGATAATTACTTTTCTACCTACTTTAATAATTTTTGGGTTTTCAACTTATTTTAAAACGTTTATCAAGTTCAAAAATAAAAATACTAGTCATCCAACAAATATCAGTGATATTTATTGAGTGGATTTTTTATCAGTATAAGGTTTTATTTTTAAGTTTTGAGTAATTATAGAGATTTCAAATGGAGTCAGCTTCATATAGTCATTTTTGTTTTAGTTTTAACTAGGCTTGGCCAAAAAATGGATTTTTTTAACGACTTAAAATCCATTAAAATTCAATATTCTTGAGCAACCTTTTTCAGAAAGATAAACGCCTGAATTTTATCAGATGAAAATATAAAACTTTTCTATTTTTAATAGAATTTTAAATTTTCTAAAAGAGGAAAAAAAAACACATACACACACCATTCACTGCGATTTTTGTCTAGATGGGTTAAATATGTTTGTTAAAAAGTTTTTAAATCAGATTTTTTTTGTCCACATAAGATTTAGGATGATTTGCTATAAGAATATGCACAAAAATATTATAACATAAGTGAATTTCAAATAATTCCATCTTTTATCTCAATATATAGATGTTGCGTGGCGAAATTTATAATCCAAAATTTAACGTTACATTAAAAGAAACTACGGTAGCGTTTACAAGATAAAATAAATTCATTTAGTCCTAACGTTTGTTTGGACGATCAAGTGAAGAATAAGGGTTTAGTTTTTTCATAAACCACACACACACAACCCCGAAGTTTAGCAACACACACACATAACCCCAAGAGTTTAGCAACGATGAGACTGGCCAGTATCAAATGAGTAACCATTTTAGGAATGCTAGGTGCCGTATGTGTGTGAGACAACACCTGTATCTAGTATCATGTTTGGTCGTCTTGACCCTGTCTTGCCATCAGGACGATAGAGTGTGGTAGATGCGATTCCCCACACTTTAAACTAAGTCAAGTGCAAGTCACATCATCATCAGATAATTGCCAAACCAGTGATGTTCCTATTCACTTGCCTCCCCAGGAGGGCATAGTTAGACACAAGATTGGTTTTTAAATATGGAGAAAATCAGTCCCCCCAAAATGGGGCACTCTGGATAAGAACAAACATAAAAATTGCCCCAGTCTAGAAAGATTTTTCATTGAACGAGGAAAAGACAGGTTAAGTGTAACATCAGAACAGATAGTACACTCTGATTTTAGCCCCCAAATCAGTGATGCTTGTGGTCTTCATCGACAACGATGAATGACATAACCCCCCTTACTTCATTTGTAGTCACTTCTACCGTTAAAATATTTTTTTTTATGTAACTAAACTTGCAAATATATATTTTTTAAATAATTGAATTAAATAATTCCAAACGCCTTCAATATCATGTTACTTTCTCTTTATATTTTTTCATTCACACTAATTGTTATCAAGCTTTAAATTTTTCATAGTAAATAAAAATAAATTAAAACTGATTTTTTTTCTGTTATTTTTGTTTCATTAGAATTTGTTGGCCCTTAAAATTGTGGTATCGCATGGCGGCAGACTTAGACGTGATTTTGGAAAAGAGGGAGACAACAACTGTTTGTAATTACAGAAAAACTGTTTTTTTTGGGGGCCGCATGGTCTTCCGTAGATGAAGTAATATCACATTGTCGAAAGAAATTATCGTATTTTTAGAAAAATGCGCAGTTATTTATCATTTTTTTGGTATCTATTTCCTATATAATAGTATATTAGCAATATTGAGCTTTTAATATAAAAGAAAATTATTAATTTTTCAAAGATTTAAAAGTAGTGTTTTTCCGCAAAAATAATGAACAAATATCTTTTTGAAAGATAATAATTTATACATTCAACGAATTTCCCACTCCAAAAGATGAAAAATAAAGTACATTCAAAATTCCGATTTTCAATCTTAAACTCTGATACGTGCACGGTGTTTTGTTTGTTTTATGTACAATCCTCACTCTCCCCACAATGCGACATACTTTGTTCAGTTTCAGCTGATTATTTTAAGCATGCTTGTATGCAATATATATGTATATATATATATATATATATATATATATATATATATAATATCGATTATGAAAATGTACACTATTATAAAGTTCATTCTTCACTCAATAACTGGTGAAAATTGAGTATTGATTGCATAATTACTTGATTTCTGGTATATTTTTAAAGAGAGACCATCAAAAACTACTATCTCTGTTTTGGCCGTGCCTAGTTTTAACTTACGTCCCCGGCACTATTTGCGTTTCAAAGTAAATAAACGCTTTAAAATAAGTTAAAACACCAATAACTTATCCAGATAGGTAGGTAGAAGATTAACTTATCTTGCCTTTGGTAACATTTATCCATTCTGTTGCCTGTTGTAAAACATACCAGAAAATCGGTACTAATAAATTGATAAAATCAGTTCATTCGCTGGTATTCCTTTAAAATGTGTAGCTTGTTAACTTTTTATGTCACACCGGATGTGCAATTAATGAATGACGTCATTACACGTCACATCGCCTTCAAAATGTACTAATATTTGTAGTGAATAAGTCGGTTAATTTTCAAATTGATTTTTGATAATCTATTAACGATCATTAGATCTACAACAGCACCTTTAAAAGTAAAAAAAGAACTTTATTACGTTTTCTTATTTGGCCATATTGATAGTTATGTTTACCAGCCCCCCCCCCCAATGGCTACCATATGTTAGTTCAGGTTCTTTTTCTTTCTATTAAATATTTCATATGATAAAGATGAAATTTAAATTTTACCAAAAATAAAAAAAATAACATTTTTACATTTCTGTTCATACAAAAAAAAAATAATAACGAAGTGACGTGCGAACATGTAAATGTTATTGCATAGAACATACTGTATTCATGAAAAAGTAAACGGTGCCACTTGGACGTAAGCGACTACTATTTGCGACGATGCCTAAGAAAGATTAACAAGGTGTTGGTTTACGTTACATTTGAACTTCTGCATGTCAGTACAGCCAGGAAAGCAGGTAGTATGAAGGGCATTGCAAAGTCTAGCTGTTCGAGTATATTAGAGTATAAAGCTTCCTGGCATTTAGGGACATCAACAATGAAGGAGCGAATTTTTATTTATTTTTTTTTTGCTAAGCGGGTTTATCGGGGATATGTACGTCAAGGGGGTCACAAATGCAATGAGTTCATTGCACATTCCATTAAAATACTCATCAAGCAGGCACAGAGATGCAACATTGTGGAGATGGGACAGTAGTTGTAGCTTAGTTAACAAAGTGGCACCTATTAGATTACAAAATTATTTTGACCCTATCCAAGATGGAGAAACTAATAGTAGATGCACCGGACCAGATATGGCAACAATACTTCATGCATGGGCGAATGGTGGTCTTGTGGAAGTATAGGATACCTTTGGGTGTGAGTAGTCTGCTAAGACAATAGAAGGAACCCACCTTCTTTGCAGCAGCCTTCGCAATGTCCTCAATGTAATTGTTCCAGTTCATATTGCCTGTGAATGTTTATTCAGTAGTTTCAGAAATATTTATTTTTTTTTACAAAGTGAAAAAATTCGATACTTAAAGCGATTTGATATAACTGCTAATAATGGAAATCTACAGAGACTTTAATCAGTCCCCCCCCCTAAAAAAATAAAAAAAAACATCAGCGCTTATTATCAGCAAGTAATCACTGATGTCACTTATGCCCTAGCGAATACAACTAAACTAAATAAATGATGTCGGTCAGATTTTTAAAGTTAAACATAAATAGAATTTAAGCTGACTCAAACTAATCCTGACTATTTGTTTCCTCCTTTGTTTTCGTTGTAACAAACTAAGGATCAACATCGATGCGATTTATTTATCCAGTTAAGTTTTTAGAAAGTTAAGCAAGTGTTCATTTGTGATTTCAACATTACTGGATTATTGAAATATTCATTTTTTTTTTTACTTACATCAGTTAAGTTAGTTAAATTCACACTTTTAGCTTAGATACTAAACGAAAAAGTGTAGTTATAGAATATAGAAATATATAATGCATTTCAACGTAGTCTACATATATTTGTATGGATCCAAACAAATTAATCGATCATTCTGACTTTTAGAACATCTGCCTGTCGTAAGGGATCATAAAGAGGACTGTATTTAGTTTAATTTATGCAAAGGATTAAAAACTGATAAAATCATCCGTGGAAATTCAGATACCTCTGATTTTTTTTGAAATTTAAACTACAGGAATTAGACATTAATAAATATTCCAAATTAAGTTTATTTGGCGTATTTTCAATGTTTTAGAATGTACACCTTCCATTTGAAAATTCAAACATTTCAGATTTGCATTGAATTTAAGCAAGATTCCCTGAATTTCAATTTCTTAAGCTCCCTTAAGTTTAAACCTTACATTTCATACGTTTACTAACTTCATAACCCGTTTACTTCATAATAGATTTGGATCAAAATTGATATAAGGATTCTAGACAAAATTTAGTATCATAGCTTTATTTAAATCTTAAATATAAAAGTATCCGTTCATATATATATGACTGTAGTGGAGAGATTGGTATTATCTAACTTGGACAATTGCATTACAGAGTTGCTCTGCGTCTCTTGCTACCTAAAAGATCTTTTATAGACATCGTCGTAGACATTTCTAGATTTGACGTATTTCATCCCATACACACGTTTGCTCAATACTGTACATAGGTAGCTATTTGACTTCTCGGTTTGAGAACAAATCAAGTAGTCAGTTATATTGAGCGTAAAAACTAAGTGAATAGCAATCGGGGAATTACTTTCTGATCCACTTTTGACAAGGAAAAAACCATAACCGAAATACATTGTTAATGTTTTATTATGTTTATTCAAGAGTGAAAAACGTTGTTTGAAACTTGCTAAAAGGTTTTTATATTTTATTAATTCGTGCAGTCTGCTATTATTAAAGCCAGTCACGCGTTAATTCAACGAAAATAATTTATTCTTAATCAGAAAATGTTTTTCTGGGTGCAGTCATGTGGCCATTAAGTACATTATCGTGACAGAATAGTAAAAGAGGTGCTAGGGTTAATAAGAAAAACAAAACTAAGCGCAGAGAAATTATATACTACTTATGTCTACTTCAGGGTATTGTTGGGTACACGAGTCGATCACTTGTGTTTCCAAACATCTATAATATAAATCTCACATATCTGTTTAAATGTATGTATGCCTGTCTGCCTAAAACTGTTGATAGAGGTGACGGATTTTCGCAATATCAGTATCGTTTTGAAGCTCGACCCTTCGGACGACAAATATCGAAAAATTGGCTCAAAACAGTAATTCCTTCACCCTCAACTGGGCACTTTTCTACAGTAGGGGGTCGTTTTTTTTCGCAGATCTCTTTTCCATTGACTAGCCTTAATTTAAACATTTGTCACTTCCAGTTTGACGATGGGCGCAACAGCAGAGGCGTCACGTTTTTTTTTTCACGTTCTTTTTCTCCTTCACGTTCGAGCCTGCCTGCCTACTACCACTTTTATTTTTTGCTCAACACACACCTCCAAACACCCGAGCTAGTTTTGATATATTGTAAAGATAACCTCTTAATTCATTGTATTAGTTCATAAGTTTCTTCTGGCGTTTAAACGAAGATATTCGCGAGATCAGATATTGTAGATATGTGACACAAAGTGAAATTCGAAATTTATATAAAAAAAAAACTTAATATACGGTATAAGTTTTATTGATCTAATTTGCATACTATTTTTGCATTTATATACTGACGCCATTTTTTTTCATGAATTCAGAAGTACGATTTGATTCTTTAACACAACAAAGGCGCGTTAGAAAATGGGTTACCCCTGGTTTTAGAAAATACGGACAGTTAAGACCAGCTTTGCTCGGGCACTATATACTGTTCAAAACTTTATGTGCATATGTATATATATATATATATACTCCTAATTTTAGGAAATATAAATTAGATATTAGATAATACATTGCTGTTAAAATTTAAATGCGGATTTGATAAGAATTTTAAGGCCAGAAATGCTTTTCTATTGGATAAGTTAAACGCTTTCAAAGTGAAACGAAGTCGAAAGAAAAAAAAAGATTAAAATAGTGAACTTGCAAAAATGCATTCTATCAAATGATTTAATTTTGTCTTTTTCTTCAAAACAAAGTTTTAAACTATTTTGGGTAGTTTATACTATTGCAGTTTTTATTTGAATACGCGATAAATAAGAAATAATGCACAAGTCACGTAAAGGCGAGAAACACACGAAGTAGTCATAAAATTATATTAATAGAGATATTAATACGCTAAAGCTAAACCCAAATAGACTACAATAATTACAAAACGTAATTATTTACATCTGTTAAAGAAATAAATAGGCAGAATTAAATACAATTGCCCCACCTCTTCATCCTGAAATCTTTTTCTTATTCAGTTTGTTTTGATGTTTTTGTTGCTACCCCCCTCCCGTAGTATTTCGAAACTAATGTCCCATTATTAAGTGCTCGTAATTTAGCGCCGAAATAGAATTATTACATGAAATAAATAGGATAAGGAAATGCATGGCGTTATATTTAGAGTTCAATATTAGCGCCAACATTCATCACCAACATTTATCAATACCGTTTGAAAACCGTATTAAGTGATTCCACACGGAATAGAGGACACCCTAGTAACTTTCGTTTATCCGAAAAATTGCTGTTTACTTGGTAAGCTGCTCTTTTGGGTAGAGGGTGAGTGGTATGTGGAGATTTTCAAGCACCTCGTCATTCAATTGTCAATCTACCCCTTTTCTGTGCAATTGTAATAAAATGACACTTGCCTTTTTGACCAGTGTTTAGCTCAAATAATACCGTTTACGATGCTGTTTTGAAATTTCAGGAGGGTTAGTTGACATTAAACATACTGAAGAAGCTGAATTCCAGTGTAAAAATCGAACAAGTTGATAAAAAAAAAAAAAATTAAAAATAAGAGAATTTGATGCAATTCTGAATTTTTGAGATGAGGAGATGTAAATGCTTGTGTTTAAAAAAAAGGAAAAATACGCATGGGTATCGATCCTCTGTTTCGTAAGACATTTTTCACTAATATTAACAATTAGTATATATATATCCTTTAAAGATATCTTAGTAAGCAATGAAGATTGAACCTCCTTTATGATCCACGGACCCACCTCAAACCCACGGTTCGATTTCTTGTAATGCAAAGCTAACCCTCTTTTCTTAGTAGAGAAAAAGAAGCATGTTTTCAACACCCGAAGAAGGACGCAGGCTGCAGCGATTGAAACGTTGTGTCAATAACACCCAAGATGAGAATAATATTCCGATTAATCAACATAACACAAGCAAGAAAATTGGATGTTTAATAACATTTCCGGTATGAAGTTTCGTTATTTACAATTAAAAGATTTCGGACTATTGTCCTTGCTTTCATTTAATAACATTTGTTTGTTTCTTCGTCCTTCCTTTGGTAACTTTTTCTCATTTGTAGTCAGTAATCGCTTTAAATAGAACCAGTTACAGTAGAACCCCAGGATAGAGCATTAAAAATTAACAAAATACAATACATGTATATAATAAAATAACATTATAAATAACAATGTAAGACGAGGCAAATACCGTAACCAGGGGCCAGAAAAAAAAAAACATTCCACACCGTAAGTTGGAAAAAAAAAAAAAAAAAAAAGAAGCGTATCCTAGGGCCACCGTATCCCGAAGTTCTACTATATTTAATCCACTAGGATAGACAGATTATTTTAAATATATTATCAGTTATATCTTAAGTTCCAACAATAGGGATTGAACCAACAAACTCTGTAGGGATTTCATTCGAGAATCTTAACCGCTGCTTATATAACGAAAATTAAAAAAAGATCCGAAACATAACCTTAAAAAGATTTAAAAAAAAGCCCCCTTTTGATTTCGAATTGCTGTCATGTAATGGCGCAGACATATTGAAACGCTTAGCTCCCAAATGTTACTAACTATTTTTGCTAGTTTTTCACAGCGATCTTAACTGTTTGTCTGATTTGTGGATTTCTTTTTATTTTTAATTTTGCAAATATTCATCTCGCGCCGTCGTAGAAAAGACAATATAATCGATACTATTAGATACATCATTTTTATTTTTTTTATTTTTTTTAGAGAATTGCTCCTGCAAGACATGAAGCCACTTTATATAAGTAGCTAAAAAGAACGAAAGATGATTATCACGAAGACAGGAAATGCCTATTAGCCTTGGTCTGAAAAGACCAAACTATAGATAGGAGGAAGACAGTCAGCAGAAAAGAACTTTACAAGTTTGCCATTATTGGAAAAAAAGTTGGAAATACGTTTAGATTTTTTTGAATAAACATTGATTTTATTAGTTTTTTTTAAAAAGAAATTTTTTTAAAAAGAAATAAAAAAGAACTCGCTTTACGACTATGTTCGGATAGAAACAAAATAAAATAAAACAAAATAAAATAAAACAAAATAAAATAAAATAAAAAATCAGAAAATAAGTTTTTTGCATGATGTCTTGATTTCTCCTTTGTGGGGAAAAGACAAAATAAATTGCTAAAATTTAACAGCTATTTTGGGAACTAATCTCTTCAGTATACCAAACACCGCGCCCCCACTAAATGACACAATAGGCAATATGTTAACCCAGTTCTAATTGCTTTTGTACAGCCAGCATCGAACAGATTACTGGTTCTGTACTGGAAAGAAAAGGTTAAAATGTCTAAATCTTTTTGAGTTTCTATAAATTTGGAACTTCTTTAATTAGATCAAGATTAACAGATAAAATATTTAATTTTTAGAAACCTTTAGACATTTTTGCGACATGAAAGATACACGAAGAGAATATGAGTTTTTTGGCCGGCATCTCCATTTTCACGAGAAGAGTTATCGTCGCGCACCTTTTTGACAACATCAGTTGACGATGTGGTTCGAAAGAATAAGAGGCGATAAGATAACGTAGCTGCATTTATCAGACATTAGCCATAAAGATATACGATACAAAAAGTATTAAATTGTTTTTCGGATACTTATAAATGGACACTCAGCAAATTTTGATACTCTGATGGAGTGTCCCAGAAATGTCTGAAGTTGTTCCTCTTTATTATTGGGGTTTTATTTCGCTTTTATTTTAAGGACTACAATTTTTTAAACTCTAGCCTTTCACATGTATAGTGTCGTCTACCGTTTTGCATTTTTCACATCATGAACGGCTTCGGTCATTTCCGGGAATAACTATAGATTCTGTCAAAGTACTGAAATCCTGAGTACCCATTCTTTACAAGCTTTTGTTCAGTCAGTACCGGATTGTCTGGGGAGAACCTAAAAATTAAAAATAAACTTATACAATTATGACCATCACGCTTCGCAAGTTATGTGTGGGGTCTTACACAGGAAGATTCTATTCGAGTTTTGGTATCTTATTTCAATGTTGAAGATAAAGTAATGCAGTAAGAGAAATAATAGCTTTTCGTAGTCTTGTTATTAAATCCATTAAACATTTGAAATTTTTGACAATCGCGAGATTTGACATGAAGCATCTTCGAGATGCTGAGTGTGTCATAAAGGAGGAGGGACTGTTAGTACTAATAACAATAAATATAAACTCCAAGTTATTGGGCGGAATTGCATTCTTGCCATGTCGGGGGAGGGGAGGGGTATAATTGTGGTATTACTGATGATAAACATGTTTTGACGTTAAAAATGAATGGACAAAACTCCGATTAGTAAAGTGCTAGCTAAAAGCTTTCAAGCGTGACTTTTTAGCAAAAAAGTCATATTTCAGTTTTTGAAAATCAACTGAAGACATTTGCAAGACATTTATAAGACAGCTGAGAACCTCATTTAGTGCTACTCTAGCACTTAATGTGATAACAGAAAAAAGATCAAAGGAAGAGGAATGTATCGTTTATTGTCAAGGGTGTTGCACAAAGATTTATATTATAAAACCGTTTCGAATTGCTCTACTACTAGTGATATGCAAACATTGTTTAATGGGTTGAGTAAAATGCACGAAGCAATGAAAAAGTATTAAGTTAGTTAATAGTACTGTTATGCCATTAAAAATATCACATACACACAGAACCAGCGCGAAACATTTACCGTACTATGTCGTGCCTTAATTTGTCGTACATAAACAGGAAAACATTTTTGTTAAGCCACCACGGCAGAAGAAACAAAAAAAAAAAACGAGTATTTTGATTCTTCGAACTACAGTTCTCATCTTTAGTGTTATTTGCACAACGTTTCGGTCGTTATAACAGACCTTTTTGAGGTGTATCTTTTCTAACTCGAGAATCTGCACAGAATTGAGAATGAAATCCTTTAATCCACGGACGTCGCATACTCTTGTCCCATCAGTCTTAAATAATTCTTCTGGAGGTCGAATATTTAAGCCTCGGTGCGAGCAATACTCATAATACAATTGCGACACACTGAGATCATGCTACCACGTGCATTAAAGGATCCGTACGACATTCTGTTTAGATTCTACAGTTCGACAAGCCACACCCGAAGAAGATCGGAGATTACATCGTCCGAAATGTTGTGAAAGATAACAGCTCGAGTAATCCAAATACCAATTATCTAAAAAAAAATCAGAAAAACAAGAAATTAATTAATATCTGTTACCTAGAGCAGTAACTTTTTCCTCTATTGTGTAATTTATTCTTCCTAAACGAATGTAGCTACCGTCGCCCTCTTACAATGGCATAAACTAATTAGTCGAGTTTATAGTGGGAATGTAGCTGTCTTGTTCAGCTGCAAGAATAGTCTGGCGGGTTCTGTCGACATTCCCTTATAAATGAGAGCGCCTTGAACTCATCGCTTCATAAGAAAGAAGAAAATAATGCCTGAGAGAATGATTGTCCCTCGCAAATACATTTTGATCTTCGTTCAAAGCCGGAAGTAAAAACTTATTTCAGAATCCAAAATAATGTTCAGCCTAGTCTTTACCTCAGTTTAGTCTTTAAGAAAATGAAACTCCCTTCAAATTCATGTTTCACAATTAGTTTCATTGCGTGTGTGAAGTGTCAAATTCACAAAGACTTTGCCCTTTTGTTTTTCAATTCAAAAGATTGAGTTGAATAATGTGCAATACACAAGTGGACATAAAAAGCTGGTTCTATTGCAGGTTTTTACGCCACCAGTTAATTATGGGTTATTAATACTAAAAGCTCAATGTTTTCATAAACATTGGTTTCATTTTAAACAAGTGAAGTATGCATGGTGCCCCGTGAGTGCACAGTGAACGAGGCATTAAAAAAAAAGAGTTCTGCACCATGCAAAAAAAAAAAAAAATGACAGTGTAAAAAAACGTGGTCAAAAGACCATAAATTACTAGCTGAGGTAGAAATTAATAGATACTGCCTCGAGAATTTTTAAGTGGATTTTCAAGATAGAGAAAGTTTCATCCGTGTACCTTCCAATGCAAATCTGGCACTGCAATAAATGTTCGCCGATAGCTGACTGTAAACGCCCGGATGTTAGCCATTTTTTGGGGTTTACGTATCGAAGGAGGTAGACATGTTGGGAAATTCTTTTGTCTAATTTGTGTTTTTAAAACATTAAATCAGAGCGAAGGAGAAATATTTTAGAAGTGTATTTTAGTTTTTGTTCATTATCGCACTTTTTTAACCCCCCGTACACAATTAATAATAATGGCACTGCGCCCAGTGTTATATATATATATATATATATATATATATATAAGCGAGATAAGACACTGATAGAATTCAGATGAAAGATCCTGAAAATAACCCCTTCTGTATATTCTTTTGTCAAACAATAAATTCTTAAATCGAATATATGTCTCTATATGTTGTTTTTTCAGAATTTAAAATTGAACCACAAAACTTATTACTAGCAGGCCGCCCGACGTTGCCGGGTCGTAAAAATACGCTTTAATATAATATTTTAAATTACGTAGATTTCATACGATGAAAGGCAAATTATTTGATTTTTATATTGTATGCAATATATAGTAATGATTTCAGTAGTAAAAAATAAATTCCACTCAAGTGCTATCAGCTAAAACCGAACCCAAAGCATTTCGCCCTCTAACCCTTATCAGTTACCATTCGAGCTAACAGATCGATAGCAAAACTGACATAAACGTATATTTGCGCATGCATAAAAAACGCTTTAAGTCGACGTAGGCCTGACAAGCTTTGATTTTTCTTTAATTTTCAACGATTAACAGCTATTTTTTACTGACTACAATCCAAATCGAATTTGTTCCACATGTCCGAATTTCCTATATATCAAGTTTAAAGTCTTTAGACCAAAAACTGACTGAGTAGTTTGACAGAGATTGGTCCTCATAAACAAGGTTATTTTATATGCATATATATCAAATACCATATGTATGTATATTTGTTTCGGCATTTATTCAATACTAATTAATACATTAGTAGAATTTAAAGTAAAATGCTTGTAGCAAAAAATATTCATGACTAGCAGGGAGACCCGACGTTGCTCAGGATTGAATAATGACCAACAAATGATTCACACTCCCATATTTTTATTGTCATCGAAATTTGTGAAATCGCCTATTTTTTTTTTTTAATCAAATCGATTGATTGCCTTCTCTAGTTAGGGATCCGTTGCGGTATACAGGGAGTAAGCTTCACATGCATCCCTGCAGTGAGTTAGTCTACAATACATTGTAGTCTACATTGCACTGTAGAGAAATATTTTTTTATATATAATGGCTTGAATTTAAGTTTAAAACGAAAAAAGTCAAGTATCATAGTTCAATTGTGCTTTAAACAGTAACATTCATTTCGAACGCGCTCTGTCATAAAAGAGCTTACTGTTATTTTTTTTTGGTCTTTTTTTGCTCGTGTGATAATAAAGCTTCTCAAATGCATTTGTAATGTTAGGTGTTAATTTTGGTCAAAATTGCTGTTCCTTCTTTCATCGGATTATTTCGATTATCGATTTTTATCGAAGATATTCCGATACAAAACCCATCTAAGAACGCTGCTTAACACAAAGTACTTTTATGGGAAATTTCATAAAAATCGACCCATATAAACGAACTTTCACACAAAGTTCCTTTTATATAATATAGTACAGATATATGGTACTTCTGGGGTTTCTGGACTATTTATATTCGGTCATTTTTATTTGAACTGATAAAGAAGGAACTTTTAAATGAGGTTTTCGTGACAAGTTATTGCATTCTTTTAAAGAAATTTTCTTTTAACTGTCTTTACAAAAATTGATCGGTGAAAAGATATTTAATTAAAAAAAAAATTATCTCTAAAACTGAAATTATACTTAACATCACAATCTGGTTCGAAAGAGTTTTGAGCATAATACCCGGCAGCTCCGCTGATCAGATCCAGAGAAATGCTGATCATGTTTTTGAGCTAGGAGCTAGAGAGAGTAACAAGTAAATTATTCCTTCAGGCTCGCACAGATCTGTTATTTCTAAGTTTTCCCTCTCTTAAACCTTTACCCGACAAAGGTATCGGCGTCTTGTCTATTTCAATCTGTAACTGAAGGAAACAGATGGATTTATAGTATAACTATTATTCGCCAGATGAAGGTCTTCAAAATTACTTTCAAATAACATAGGGCCACTAAGTTAAAATGTCGACCACTATTTTAAAAATTAAATTGGATTAAGTTTTTTCGACAAATCAACCCTTCTGAGATTATTTGATGTCGAAAGGGATTGCGATTGATAATATTCAGTTAAAAGTGCGTAGAAATGTTACTCTGATAGCAGAGAATGTCAGTTCAAAGGTTTTTCACTGCGAATTACAAAGAAGATCAGAAATGGTCGAGCTGTTGCCAAACAATCACTTAGTACAGACTTTAAAGCAAGATTTTCGCTTAATCCCTTACTCGATGTTAAGAGACTTTTCAAATAATTTTTCAAATCAGCAAGTGAACCAACTTTTTTTTTTAGGGAAGTATTTTTAACTTTGTTTTTTGAGGCGGGGGCTAAATTTGTTTTTAACGTTAACCCAACACGCTTACATTCGTATGCTTTAGCGAAGTCTTTTTTTTTTTTTTTTTGTACATGGCTTTGAAACTTCGATCATTTCCGGTGTGTTCCGTATATTTGAAACAGCGCTAATATGATTACCCATCTATATTACGCCGCAATAAAATAAATAAAACACACACACACACACTATGTGCATATTAGTGGCCTGGAAAGACCATAGGGAAGAAAACCGAAGCAGCAAAACAATCTCATTATATATATATATATATATATATATATATATATATATATATATATATATATATATATATAGGCAAATTTGGCCATAATTTATTGGTTTAAAAATATAGTTTTTTTTCTACGAATTGTCAGAATTTTAACCATAGAATAGTATTATAATCTTCCAAAATCCTGCAAATTTTCATCTAGTTTCGTCCAATAGAACCAAAGATATGAACATTTCAATATTCAATTTGGCTACCAGTACACACACACACACATTTTTTGGCAATTTTATAAGTTCCAAATCTCAGCGACTATTAATCAGAATTTAACAAATGAGAGCTCGGTGGAAAGGTAATGACCTGAATTGTGTAGTGCGCTATGTGGCATCTGTCCTTAAGGTCACATATTAAGGTAATCATCCAGAGCCTATGTTGGACACATTTTTACAGCCATAAAATGTTTCAATCATAGTCATTTGTTTTTCTAGTTTTGCATATGAATTACAAAATATCTAATATTTTCCCTACAACCTCTGGCCTTGATGGAGGAAAGACTAGAACTTGCTATGATTTCAAATGATCTGAAATAACAGCAAGGGGAGACTTGATTCCAAATATTTCTCATATTTATATTTCTCCTTTATTTGGTTTTCATACATTAAGTAAATTCAGTGCATAAGGATTATTTGATACTGGAGGTATTTATAATCGTAAGGTTTTGGGCGAATATATATATATATATATATATATATATATATATATATATATAACACATACGGTCCTGGATATGACCTTAAACTATATCCGATGGTGAGGCCCCAGTTTGCGGGCTTTGGGGAGTGTGGAGCCACTCCTTAATTTCTATTGCTCCCAGGTCCACTCTAATTCGGTGTGATAGTAACTGTTAGGATCCCAACTATGGGTTAAATAGAAACCGACTGGAAAAAAATATACATATTCTATCAAAAACCTTTTCTTCACAGTCACTGGATTCGGCATTAAATGACCTAAAAAGGGTTGATATGCCGTAAAACAAAAACAACCAACACACACACACACACACACACTATGTATACTTATGTTCGTTTTTCTTTTTAATTTTTTAGTAAAGTCTTATTTGAGAATTTACTAAAGAAAAAGTAGATTCTGTTTGCTAATATTTTTTTTGAGTCTGATTAAGTTCTTAAACAATGTTTTACATTTTGCCATTTAATACATATCGCGGACTCTTCACCTTTCGATAGACATCTGTGCGGCCTATATGCAAGCGAGTCAGTACCAAGTTATTTTCGGCTTTTGGTGGTTTCAGTCAATGGTACGTTTAACATTCTGCTTGCATGAATGTAGCATTTTTTAAAAATCTTATTTGAATCTGTTCTTCGACGCCGTTTAAGTAAAAATTTGGTATATTTGCTTCATTTATTTGCTGCGACGTTTGTTTTTATCAACTAACTTCAAAGCCAACAATGGATTAAAATGGCCGATTGTGCAGATACCTTTGAAATTTATTTCGTAGCATTTACAGTGTCGAATAGAAAGTGACTTTGGACATGAAAATTTAAAAGCAACAGTAAAATAATGGCGTCGTCGTGCCTCTAAATTAAAATGAAAACATTTTTGTACCTGCACCTGATGTAGTAAAGAAAAAAATCCCAGATATTTTCTTATCAATGCAAGTAATTCAGACTTAGTAGAAAGAAATCGATCAAGGAAATATGCTGAACAGAGTTTTTACATGAAGAATGGTTAAACACGAAAGAAAATCTAAATTACCCCCACCCCTGTCACCCGTATAAAAAAGATGTAACTGCATTGCTATCCACGCTAACAGGTAAAAAAAATGTACTTCGGATGATGGCTAAATATAATCGCAATCAACAAGCTGTAAGAAGGTTTAAAAATAGAAAAGCTTAGGCAGTTATTAATAACACAACCGGCCTTAAGTATAAAGTTAAAGGAAGTATTATGGCAACACACGCTTTGCAAGAATCAGTTTGAACTTTCAATATATATATATATATATATATATATACACACACACACACTAGCACTTAAACCCGGCTTTGCTCGGGACCTATGTTCTGTTTATAACTTTATGTGCATATATATATATATAAGTTTGACTCATGTCCAGGTAATCTACATCTAAAATTTCAAGTGTTTAGACCCAAAATTGGCGGAGGAGTTTTAGAGTTTTCAAAGGTCAAATCGTTGAACTTTGACAGCCAAATTTCTGTCTGAAACCAATTAAGATTTTCCCAAATCTCAATATCCCTTATAGACCGAAAATTGACAGTAGTTTAGTAGGGAACACACAGATGCACACAAAATGTCATTTTTCTAGATATACATATAGATATATATAATGTTAATACTACAGATTAGGACTCATATTGACCTGAATGATTGTCATTTACATAATAGAGCGGAAATGGCCCAGCTGAAGTACAGACATTAGATTCAACAAATGTGATTTTTCCCCGACTTAAGGTTAGGGTCAATTACCCCTCCCCGTGTTAATTGGTTTTATTATTTTCGGTACTTGTGCAGAATACAGACCATGCTGTTTTTGGATAGGACTTAAGTTAAATTTTTAGGGTATCTTTCGTTTATTGTTAGGTGAAAGTACAAAATAGTTACCCCCCCCCCCACATCATAAGATTGGGTTTCTAAATAAAGTACTTCTACACTTTATCGCCGAAACTGGAGGCACCATTTTATTTCGTGCACCTGCCGTTAAAATCCGAGGGAGAAATCAGTATTTTAAACTATGGCAGAAGCATAAAATAAAAAAATTCAACTGGAAAACGATTGCTTCCGGAAAGAATAAATTAACCTAAAATTAAATGAAAAACTTTCCCGTTTTCATTTATTAAATCGAAACATTTCAAATTAAACAATTATCGATATATGTTCTCTTTCACGTTATTTACTTTTTTTTTCATAGTTCTTTCCAGAAGTAATTAATATCTAGTTTAATTTTTTTGTTATTTCTAACTTCAACCATAGTTTAAAATACTGATTTCTCCCTGATTCTAATCGGCAGGTGCTCGAAATAAAATAGCGTCTCCAGTTTCGGTGATAAAGTGTAGAAGCACCCTAAATAACGTTAGCATTGCAACACGGTCCATATTCTGCATAGGTACATAATTTTCGTCACAGATCAACAAATGAATCCATTTATATTTTAAGGACTTCTTTTCAACTTTACTTTTTTGCGTATGTGATGGGGGGGGGGGCAGTTTTTAAAACCATAACAACCAATCACCTACTTTTGTATTCGTATGCTGGTAATGTCCAAGATCAGTGCTCGGAAAAAAAAAATCAAGCTACCGGAAGTGGATACGGAACTCAACGGAGTCAAGATACGAAAAAAAAAAAAAATTGCTTTAATTTTAATACCGCTTGTGTTATAACCCCCCCCTAAAAAAAAAACATAATATCAAATAAAACAAATATTTGGTGCTTTTACACTATTGGAACGAAATTTTGTAGTGGATAAAGAGTTTTCAGATAAAACAATAATTACTACTGTTTTTGGTCAATTCTAATAATTTACAATGGTAACTTCCAAATTATGTAGTCGGAATTACCTGAATATTACCGAATTATTACCCCCCCCAAAAAAAACCCAACTTTAATCAGGTGAAAAATTTCGGCAATCTTGTTGAAATCGAAAATTACCTCCCTTTTCAACCGTATCTTACGATCGTTTTCATCAAATTCATTTTCTTTCATAAATTTTCTACCTTATCGATTTTCGTAATTTTTGGATATAATCATCTTAAAACGAGGAATACGTAGATACCATTATCATGTGAAATTCAGTATTACGATTTCCGAAATTTAATTTTAACACCCCCCCCCCCCGAAACAAAAAATATTAAGAGACTTTAATACATATATAATTAAATAAAATTTTATGTAATTTATATTAAATAATTTGTTTCGTCGTAAAGCGTTAAAATTATTTTTTTTTGAATAAAATTTTTTTTAATACAAGAAGCGTTTTTTTTATGCTAATGCACTTACTAATCCGCGCTATTTTTTAAAAATCGTATTTCCAAGTTTAAGTTTTTTTTTTTATTATTCAATTGTAAGGTTAAAGTACAGAGTAGGTACAAAACACCCCCCCTCCCCATGTTAAGAATGGCTTTTTAAATAACGTTATTATTTCAACACGGATCAATAAGTGCACGAGTACCTTTTGTTTAAAAGTAATTTCTTTGTTTCGTAATACAAGTGTAAAAAAAAAAAAAAAAAAAAAATTTTTCGTGTCTTGATTCCATGACTCCGTTCTATAACCAACCGTATCCACTTCAGGTAGCTTGAATTTTCCGAGTACTGATCTTGGACATTACCCATATGCTTTAGTGTAATCTGTCCCCACCCCCTCCATTTCAGTTCCGTAAAATAGTCATATTAATATGAATCCTGTTGTATAGACGGCTAAAAACGATTATACAGTCATCAAGTTGACGATGAAGTTGGAGATGAGTTTTCTTCCAATCAGTTGGTTGTCAGAAAAAAAAAAAAAAAATCCCAAGTAGTTATTACTCTGACTTGAACTATTACTGAATTCAGATCGCAGAACCATCGACGCACGACGCATGGATAACGCTATCCCCCACCCCCTCGACAGGTCACCTTAGAACCCATATGTTTACATTTTCCTAGGAATGGTAACACTCGATATGCCTCGCCAATAAATTATAAGTTTTAACTTGAATCAAAGGATTTTTTCTTGACTTGAATAATAATTTTTTGTTGCTTTTTATTAGTTACACTGCGCAAAAGCAATCTTCACAAAATCGATGTCAGAGTTTGTGTTAAGTAAGCAGTACAAGTAGTGAGTGCGTTCCAGATGTTTTTCCCCACCATGTGTCAGCATCATCGATAATTTAACAAATTAAAGTAAAGATGGAATCCCTTTTGAAATATCAGTTGAGACTCTGGGATTGGATAAACTGACGAAGAAATTATTCATTTTGAAATTGTAGTAAGAGGTTAATGAAGGCGTAGAAATTGTAAAGATTGTTTTGAAATTTAAAACATTTCGTGTCACATGTAAATAATGTTGACGAAAAAAAAGTTTATTGGATTGGGTTATTACTAGGGATAGGACAACAGCATATTCTTTTCATTGTTTTGACTCTCGAGTGTGTATGCGTTGATATCTTATATGCTTTTATATAAAGTGATGTATGTGGTTCTCGGTTGATTAACTGTGTCGGATATATACTCGAGAGTCAAAACAGTAAACACTGATAAGAATATTCTGTTGTCATAGCCCTAATTATTACATTTTTTTTTGTGCTAATGAATGCAGAGTGTGACCCACGCTATTTTTTTAAAAATCGTATTTCCACGTTTAATTAAACTTTTTTTTATTCAATTGTAAGATTAAAGTACAGAATAGGTACACCCTCCCCATGTTAAGAATGGCTTTTTAAATAAAAACGTTATTTCAGCACGGATCACTCTCTGCATGAGTACAAAAAAAAAATAAAAAATAAAAATATAATAAATAAAATCGAGTCAATAAATACAAGGCAAAATTTTAAAATGTTCAAGACAAAACTTTAACCCAATATATTTGACAAGTATTAAAATGCCGAAAATGTGCTCGTAAACAAAGAGGGAGGCGAACTGTCTACGCAGTATTTGAACCGAAATGTATTTTACATTTTTATCTTGGGGGGGGGGGGGGGGGGAAATCTCAGAAAATTACTGAAATAGTATGTGTAAAAATTATCTACACTGTAAAACAAGTATATGAGCTTTAAAAAAAAAAAAAAAAATTAAAAAACATGTTTTAGGACCTAAACAAGAATGAACAGATTTAAAACATTGTGTCACAACATAAAACCCGCAATGAATGAATGGGGGGGGGGGGAGAGT
Organism: Euprymna scolopes; assembly: GCF_053919585.1. NCBI lineage: Eukaryota > Metazoa > Mollusca > Cephalopoda > Sepiida > Sepiolidae > Euprymna > Euprymna scolopes. Next base: position 146,533,829 of record NC_136489.1, read on the forward strand.
GAAAGGGACAACGCATTCGCATTCCTATTAAAATATTTTACTTTGACAATGTAACAGTTGATGACAAAAAATGATGCAAGACAAACGAACTTTCAGTTTCGTCTTGATTGGAAGAATGTTTAGCAAAACGTCCGCCGATTATTGGTTAAGACAAAAAAAAAAAATAATAATATTTAAACTTTATCAAAAAAAATAGAGAAAGTCTTTTTGTACCGAATAAATCTTTTTTTTTTTTTTTTTTTATAAAAAAAAAGGGATAAAAACTTACCTTGGACAAGTATTGTCGCATATATAATTTAGTCCTTACCGGCGAACACGTTATAAAAAAAAACAAAAAAAAAAACAAAAACAAAAATCAAAACAAAACGAACACCATCATCCACCGTTATCCCACAGCTGTGCCTTCCTACTCTCTCACTAAACTGTGCTCAACTGACAATGTAAGGCTTGCTGAATGTTGGCTTGCTGGAATCTGTTCACGTGCTTTATCCCTTCCATCCAATCAGAAACCAAAAGGCACATGATAATACAAGTGGGGCGCATGTAACGAGTGAAAACGCTGCCAGATCTGGCGACCGACCGGCTGATAAACCGGTTGAATTGTGAGCAACAGGCAGAGAAAGAGTGTGAGAGGGGGGAATCTTTTGTGTGTGTGTGTGTGTGTGTATATATATATAAAATAAAAATTATATATATATATATATATATATATATATATATATATATATATATATATATATTATTAGTTCTCTTATTCTTTTAGTTACCAAGGCTTGTTTATATATATAACTTGGTACTCATGCATGCACGTATTGATCCGTGCTGAAATAATAACGTTATTATTTAAAAAGCCATTCTTAACACGGGGAGGAGAAGGTGTTTTGTACCTACTCTGTACTTTAACCTTACAATTGAATAAAAAAGCATATACAACTTTAATTAAACTTGGAAATACGATTTAAAAAATAGCGCATTAGCACCAAAAACTTAAAGATCACCCTATGGTAAAAAAAAAAAAAAATTCTTTTCGAACTCGAAGGCATTTTTGCTGTTACCTATGCCGTATAGTAAGTTAGGTTATTGTAATAACAACTATCACACACGCACAACATGAAATAGGGTTGACCAAACATGTTGACGAAGATGAAATGAAGATTCTACAATAGACATATCGGTATGAAGAATACGGACCGTGCTATTTTTTTTTTTTTATTTAATAGGATTTTAAAGTTAAATTCAATATTCACTGTATATTTTGTTTATTTAATTGTCAAGTTAAAGTATAGAATAGTTACAACACGTCTTCCCTTCCCCAGGTTAAGAATGACGTTCCGTACGGTTTGTATTCTACCGTAATTTCTTATACCCAAAACAAAAGTTTTTATTAGTTATTTGAGAGAAAAAAAAAATTACCAGTAGAACCAGCCTGCCTCGTTAGTTTATAAAGAAAGAATAATGGGCTCCGGAGAATTACATTCTTCTTCAGGAGGTAGGATGGATTGGTTTATTGCCTGAGGCGTCCCGACAGGAGAATGCCGACGGGTCCAATCACAGCAAATTTTTCACTCGTACAGAATATTCAATATCCGCCTTTTAGGTTGGGGTAATGGATTCCCCGCTATAAACAAATCTCATATCCAACTTTGCTGAGGGTGGTGGTAAACCATACTTCCAAACACTACCTGAACGAGAGTCGTAGCAATATTATATTTTCGTAATCATTAGAAAACTATTAATAGTAGCCATTAACCGGGGAGGAGAGGATGTTTAGCAAATGTAAAAAGAAATAAATAAAATAAAAATAGAAAAAACTGAAAGTATCAACGCTGACATCTAGAAATTACTTTCTATTCGACAGTTTAAATGCTTGCAAATTACTTTTGCATTTCGAAGAATCACGAAGTAATTCTTTTTCAATTATTAGCAAAAATTTAGACGTGTTTACAAAGAAATCGAAATGTATGATAAATTTTATAGATTATTTTTTGATAGGATTAAAAAACGTTTAAGTACTCCACACTATTGCATCTTCATTTCAATAAATAATCGATCACTAGTAAATAAAAATGTAAGTCACTTAGAGCCGAGAAACACATACACACGAGAACAGGTCACAGAATCTTATAAGTATGAATGTATATTAACACCCCCTCTCGCTTTTACTATTCATGCATTCAAAATTAAGGAGAGACAAATAACTTTCTGATTTTCTATTCGTGTGATATTTAGGCACGACAAATTAAGGCACGACAAATGGCTCATACTAATTTAAAAAGTTTATTTTCAGACTTTGGGAGAATATTAAAAAAAATTAAGTCAATAATAAAAAAGGTTCCCTTAAGTTTAAATGTATTTGTTTACTTTTTTTTTAAAATCGTAAATATATTTTTATAGTGTTTATTTGATTTAATAGTAAAATAATTGGAAAAAATATTGCGATGAAAAGTAAAAATATCAACAAATTATTTATTTTCCCAAAATTTATACACGTCAGACCCGAAAAAAGATTTTTAGTGAAAAAAAAAAAAAAAAACAATAAAAGAAAAACACCACTAACAACAAAAACTAAAAAAAACCCAGCAAAACAAAAAACAAAAAAAAACAAAAAAACAAAACAAAAAACAATCAATGAAAAACATCAACACAACAAAAACTAAAACGCTAAAACGTCTAATTTAAAATCGTTTGCCTCTTGTGGCTCAAATGAGGTGCCTAAATATCACACAGAATAAGCTGGAGCAATTTATCGTACCATAATTTGACGTTTCTGAATTTTTGAGATAAGGATTGGCCATTCGTATTATTTAGATTCATCGGACTACTGTTCTCATCTGAGTGCGATTTTCACAACGTTTTGGTCGATGTACCCTTCGACCTTCTTGAGGTGTACCTTGTCGAACTCTGGAATCTTTCTGTCAAACTCGGGAAGCTATACAGAATTGCAAACGGATCTTTTTATTTAATCCACGGGGTAGCATGCTCTTGTTTTGTCAGCCATGACTGGGTAGAAGTCATAAGTAATTAGCGATTGTATTTTTGGGTTGCCCGCACTGAGGACTGAACCTTCAACCTCTAGAAATGTAACTTTTGCAATTAAATTTCACTAGTACTTTATCCACTGTGCTAATCCCCAGTGCGGGCGACCGAAAAATCCAATTACGAATTACAATCATGGCTGCCGGAATGAAAGCATGCTATCTCTAGGGATTAAATAGTTTCGTTCAAAATTTCGTGCAGATTCCCGGGTTCTACATAAGGCTTCTCGTGTTCGACAGAAAGATATACCTGAAAAAGTCGGAAGTTACATTGGCCGAAACAACACAGTAGTTCAAAGAATCCAAATAAGAATAATCAAATCCTCATAATAAAAATTCAGAACCAGAAAAAAAAAATCAACATTTTGGCATCCATGCAGTAGAAATTGAAAGCAAAGAAGATATACAACAAATAACTTGTACCAAATGCAAGAAAATTGTATTTTTTTTACTGACCTGTATAATTTTTTTAAAGCGTGGAATCTGATTGTAAAATTTAGTATTTTTGAATTTGTTATCGTAACTTTCACTTAGCCAAACACGAGTACATAAAAATGGCGATAGATTATGTCTGGAGATGGTCGATATTTTCAAGCATCATCATCATCATCATGCAGTCCGTCAGTCTTGACGATGACTAGTCGGATCCTCAGTGCTTTATCCTTCGGTGTTGGTATAGTCCTCTTTCTGTGTGAAGCATCGGGTCACAGGCACTGCATATGTGGGTGTCAGGGTTGTGTCGTCTATAGTGTATCAGCTCTAAGGCTTCTCCAATCTTTCTCTCCATTTCTTTCTTTCCCTTGTGGAGACTATTCCGCCAACCACTCCTTTCTTTAGCTTGTTCCTCCCAACTGTCGACATGAATCTTCATTGTCTTCAGGTGCCGCTTTGTTACATTTTTGTAGCGAAGTTTCTGACCTCCTACCTTGCGGGTTCCATTTTCCAGTTCCCCGTAGAAGATCATCTTTAGAATTCGGTTGTCTTCCATTCTAGCAATGTGTCCGGTCCATCGTAGTTGCATAGTAGCAAGGATAGCTTCCACGCTATCTAGGTTTTCTCTGCTGAGAACTTCCGTGTTTAGTATGTAGTCACTCCATTTGATCTTCATGATCCTTCTCAGGTGTTTCTGTTGGACGGCTTCCAATCTCTTTATGTGTTCTCTATACAGAGTGTAGGTCTCTGCTGAGTACAGCAGGGCTGACAGGACGATGGTTTTGTAGACTCTGCACTTCGTCTCTAGTCGGATACCGGCCCTTGTCCAGAGCCTCTTTTCTAGCTTGCCAAAGGAGGCACATGCGCTTTGAATTCGGCAGCTTATTTCTTTGTCAGTCCAAAAACACAAAACAGTCCGGGTGTTTCCAGTCAGCAGACTTAGGGTGAGTGATGGAGCAAGTCTTTTTAAAAAGTATTTTAAGGAATGACACCAAACACCAAATAGATTGGCTATAATGTGAACATCACGAAAAAGATCACCCTCCCCACAATCATTTTAAAAATCATAGTTTCGCATGTAAATTTAACGGCCATTCTAGCGTCTTATGGTGCTTAGCCAATTTTTCGTTTTTGGTTTTGTTATGAGAGATAAATTATGTGCATTTTTTAGGGAGGCAGTTACGTGTAACTCTATTAGTATTTTTAGGAACGGGCAAAAAACAAATTGATCCCTCACTAGGAACTTTTTTGTTAACTTCCTTAAGAACTCGGAAATAGAGGAACATTTTACGCTAAATTTATTGGCAAAACGGATTCCGACTCTAAATTTAAAAAATTTCCATTTCTTCGTTTTACCAAGTTTTTCAGGATCTTCATACTTAATCGTCTACAAAATTAGAATTTCATTTTTTGGAAAGAGTGATTTAGCAAAGAATGTATCATTGTATTTAAAAAAAAAAGAAGTTTTTTCGCCGGCCCCTCTTATAAAATTAAACAATGAAATTGATTAGTCCATGAGTGTTTGCCAGTTTGTTTTTTAATTTTGTTTTATTTTACAAATTTATCTCGATATTATTCTTCTGCTTACAATAATAAAAAACAAAATGAGTTTTCACTTTTTTTATATAATTTACAAATTATTGCTAATGCACAACTGATAATCCTCCCCATTATGTCATTATATTGCTGTAAAGAAGCGTTTAAAATCCGAAAACCAATCCTCACGCGAATAACATTTCTATCCGTTGATAGTAGGGTATTTCAGCTAGTGTAATACCATGGTTATTTTTTGTGCGGATGTCTTTAAAAGTAGAAGCATTCATCAATAGACCAGGTAAAAAAATGTCTGGCGAAGGCAGAGTCAGATTTGATGAAAGCATGTTCACGGGAAAACAGGAAGTAAAGGAAACGTCAAGCACGTAGAGAATGGCACCATGAAACATTGTTTCTAAGATAAATGAGTCAAAGTAGCCGTAACAAAATGTGGTCTTATTGCCGCTTTTTTTCTCTCACCATGCCGACTTATGATATAAAAACCCGAATAAACGAACCAGCTATCAATTTGAATGTCATCTGAGATTTATGAAATTAAGTTGAATTAAAACAATTGAATTTTGTTCAACAAGAAGAATCTTCATTTGTTATGCCAGGGCT